>NW_022280138.1:173859-185681 GCF_004355925.1 Anarrhichthys ocellatus
CGTCACATAGAAAGGTGGACACTACAAACAAATACAATTCTAAACATTGCAGCTTTAAAATATTTTATTTACTAATATTATATTATCGTTTATTATTATTTTGGCTGAATGAGGCCCCATCATTAAATACATTTGCGGATCACCTTTCTATGTGACGACTGTGATATGTAGTCAAATCAAATTGCTGGCTGGCTTTACTCACATCTTGATTGCTCATGTCCCAGTAGGGCCTCTCTCCATATGACATCACCTCCCACATGACTATGCCATAGCTCCAGCAGTCACTGGATGAGGTGAACTTCCTGTACTGAATGGCCTCTGGAGCCGTCCACCGGATGGGAATCTTCCCTCCCTGGAAAAAAACAAGTGTAAAGGTCAACAGTGGCACAGTGGGCCGAAATACATGTGTCATTCCATCACTGATGTTTTTCTAGAAACCTATAGGCCCATCTATTTTGTTTGTTTTATGTCCTGTTTTGCTTCCAGTAATTTACTTAAATTCATAATGTAAACTCCAAAGTAGTCCAATATTATTTAATTGTTTTATTCATTTAGTTTAATTTATTATTGAAATTACTTTTTTAATCAAATCCAATCCAATCTAGTTAGTTTTCATGGTCCTATGTATAGATTTAATTATGATTCCACATTCACTGAAACAGTCTGGTCACCTGTCAACCCTGCCCTGCTCTTAGCTGAGGAGTTCAGTCTCTCAGGAAAAGAGTCTCCAAGCAGCTTTGTGAAGAGCTCTTAAAATCAAACACAGCCATTGAAGTCTGGGATGAAGACTCACCAGAGCGCTGGTGTAGGTGGGGTCTGATGTGTCGTCCTCAAGGAAGCGGGACAGGCCGAAGTCAGACACTTTGCTCACCAGGTTGCTGTTGACCAGTATGTTCCTAGCTGCCAGGTCCCGATGGACGTAGTTCATGTCACATAGGTACTTCATTCCTGCTGCTATGCCGCGCAGCATTCCCACCAGCTGGATCACTGTAAACTGCCCATCATTTTGCTGTAAGAAAAATAACCAAACATCAAGTTAAACTTTGTCTTTTGTGATGACTAATGCAAATGACTGAACACAAATGACTGAACACTCCTGCATAAATTTGGAGAGACTGTGAACATGTTGCTGAAGTGAAAGAATAACCACAATCGGTAGCCATGTGGCCAAACTCTGTCCTGAACAGAGGATCAGATGGGGAGGCTGTGTAACGGGATAATCCTCAAGCTTGTAAGGAGTTAGGAGTGAATTCAATTTGAACCAAAACCTGAAAGTTGATTGCAGATCTGATCGACTTGATTTAGAAAACAAGAGACTCTTCTGAGGTGAAGCGAGATGGATTCAGTTTGATGCCTGTGGAGGTAAATGGAGAGAACCAGAGGGAACCCAAGAAAGCTAGCAGAAACTTTGATTATAGAATAGAGGCGAGATGGAGAGAAAGGTGTCTAGAGTGTCAGTGGCGTAGTTACTAGTTACCAAGCACACACACCACACACACACACACACCTACACACATTTTGCACCTAAACTAGCTACCGTATATTACACTATAGTCTCGACTCATGGTCAAACATTGGACATCATCAACATAAATAATAATGGCATATCTGTATATGACAAAATATCAAATAAACTATTCATATAATTGAATTTTTCTTAGTTTATGTTGGATAAGCATAACATTTTGTTGTAGATTGCTACTGACTATTTTACCCCCCTCACCCACCCTCTCAAAAGCTACTTGAAATGTTCTCTGTAGGAGATTGGTTATCTGAGCTGTGATACAGACTGTCTGATCATATCAGCAGCTTGAACTTGATGACTCGCCTTGATTTGTGGGCTTTCAATCAACTTGAGCCGGTTCTATCAGCTGTAAAAGAAGATGAGATGTGATTGAGACCACCTAGCCAGCCCCCTGTTCCCAGAGACCAGCTTTCATGAACTGTCACTTTAATGAAGCAAAGTACACACAATGCAGGACAGATACATTTATACAGTACTAAGCTGCCAAACGTTTAGATTTGTTCACCACATTGCTACCATAGTATAGCTTTACCATGGCCGTTGTGTGTCTATGTGCATTTGCAGACTGATTATAAAATGTACTGAGAACCTCATTGCAGCAGGTGCAGTACAATGCATGAGCTGTCAGTGTGTCCTTTACCCTGAGGAAGGAGTCCAGGGATCCGTTTTCCATGAACTCAGTGATGATCATCACAGGGCTGCTCTTGGTCACCACCCCCTCCAGATGGATGATGTTGGGGTGGTCGAACTGGCCCATAATGGACGCCTCGCTCAGGAAGTCCCGCCTCTGACGATCAGTGTAGCCGGCCTTCAGCGCCTTAATAGCCACCAGGGTCTCTCTCTTCCCTGGCTGCCGGAGGTTTCCACTGCACACCTCCCCAAACTCACCTTACAGGAAGATGAGGGCAGTCAGTGGACTAACAATAAAGCCTTGATCTAAAATTTCGAGTTACTCTATCACTATCAGTGTTTTCTCTGACATAGTCTTCACAGGAAAACTGTGTTTTTATCTCATTAGACAGTAACATGACATGTTGCATTCATATGGCGAGGCCTGCCCTGATGTACTAAGCAGTGGGTACCCTCAGAGCCCTGCTGAAGAGTTCCAGTAAGTACCCTAAGATGCCCTCTGTTCAGTCCTCACTGCCTTTATCTGATACCATTTCCATTTTCATGCACTGTTTTCATTTACCTGCACCAATAACTTGTTCAATCTTGACACAAGAAATGTCAATCTCCTTGGCAAACTCTCTGACTGCTTCATTAGGGTCCTCATACGTGAAGGGGTCGATGTAGATCTTCATTCCTGGTGACACTTCAACAGAGAGATAGAAGAGACAGCAACAGCTACACACACAACTGAAACATACCAGCATCCTGCATTTTTTTTTACATATTCTCCCAAATCAACGTGTTGTGCACAGTAAACAGTGTTACTTACTGTGACCACTGGTGTAATGTTGGAGTTTGTCTGTGTAGTCTGATTCTGGTCTGTCAGGACTTCTCCTGCTGAGGACAAAAACACAGAGGCTTGCATGTCAAGAGATCCGTCCCCATGAACTGTACAGCTCCGTCCACTGACGACGTGTGATATGGATGAAGCTCTGGAAAAATCTGGTAACTGGACCTTGAGTTTTGAGATTGTTTTGCCAAAACACAGGCAGTGAGGTTTTACATCAGTAAAGAAGAACTTATGTCTGATGCACAGCACTTTGTTTTTGAGCCGTTGTGGTTTTAAACTTAAAACCTTTTATTCATATCGTCACATACAATAGTACTCAAAACAACATAGTGAAATGGGACCTCTGCATTTAACCCATCCTAAGCATTAGAAGCAGTGGGTTGCTGGGAAGCGTATGGGGAGCAACTTGGGATTCAGTGTCTTACTCAAGGATTTAGCGAAACGTGGCGTGGAGAATAAAATATTTAAACTTTGGACAGAAATGCCATCCACCGTTACCGTTGTCGGTATTCTCTTATGTCCCCATGCACTAACATGATATCCGGTTTATACCATAATACTTGATTCCGTGGGATTGCAGCATAATTAAAGGTAGACCCGCACTATCCCGAGCCACAGCCGCCACAGAATTTCTATTAACAAGTGAAAGGGGATATATATAATATTGATTTATACACCTATTATTTCACTATTTGTGCATTTAACAGTCATGTCTATGTTTTACCTTACGTGTACAGTTTTGGTGTCCTTATCCAAAGCTTTTATTTCTATTTTAGTACATCAAGAGAGATAAAAAAAAAAAAGTTGTCCAATTCCTAGTATCTTATTCATGAGTAATTCAATTCAATTTAAATTCAATGTGGCTTCATTGGCATGACAGTTTAAACTTTTTAGCATCTTTTAGTTCATTGTTTTGGTTTTATGGCACATTCAGTGTGAGGTTTAGTTTACTGCAGATAGTTTGCGACCATTAGGTGATACTCTTTTAACGGTACTTAAATGGAAACACACATTATTATATTGTTTCACGGCCTGTAACATTACTGGCTCACCTGCGGCAGACAATTATGAAGACAGTGATGGCAATGATGAAGACTACGCCTGCAGCAGCAGAACCGATGATGAGTGGGAGCTTCTCCTGGATACTGGAGTTATATTCTTCTACAGGTGAAATGACAGAAAACCAAGAACTGTGACTCATGTTCAGTGATAGATGAGATCACCTTGTAGGAAGCACCTGGGGCGAACGTATGGGCGGATCTAGTTGGTCAGTAAAACTGATTGCCATTCCTACCTTCAGTCATAGTTTGGAAGTACATTTTGCCACTAAAGCGTCCAAATCCAGCAACAGTCCGAGCCCGAACCTGGAAGACGTAGATAGTTCCAGGCTTCAAGCCTCGTATGACTGCTGTGTTGGTCTGACTCCTGGTTAGAGATGAGTTCCACTCTGCCTGGTTCTGAAAAATAATCAGACAAATGGATTTAACTAAAATCACTGGAGCAGTAAGATTGAGACTTTAGAATCAGGAGTCATGATGTCTGTATGAGCCATCTTAATAAGTGACTAACTCTTCATCATCAGCACTGATGTACCTTCTCATAATACTGCAGCTCATAGTCCAGAATCACTCCATTGGGCTGATCAGGCTGGGACCAGGACAGGGTGACGCTGTTCGGGGCTCGGCCAACCTGGTGGATGATGGACACTGCTGATGGTGCTGAGAAGAAAACAAGGAGAAGTGAAGTTAGAGGCTGTAGAGAAAAAACTGACCACTGAAACTAAAAATATAACTGTTGGTCTTTCACTCAAAGAGAAATCAGGCCTGTAAGACGTTGGGTTAGACTCACCAGCCTGGTTGGTGGTGATGTTGACGGACGTGTACTGTGGTGAATAAGGACTCTGGTCAGACACTCCATTGACAGCTTGTATTTCAAAGGTGTACTGTGTGTGAGCCAGGAGGTCGTTGATGTGGACGCTGGTGTCGGTTAGTCCCAGCTGACGAGGGACAAACTGCACGTTGTCTCCACAGCGGGTGCAGCCGCCCCGCCCACTGCCGCAGCTTTTACATATGATGTTGTAGACAACGTCTTCTCGGCCACCGCCCTCCAGTGGGGGGCTCCACTCCAGCCTCAGAGAGGTCTCATTCACGATGGAGATCACGTTCTGTGGAGCTGATGGAACAGCTGGAAGAGAACAGGGTGTTATACTAACACTGTATTTTAAAACTTGTAACACTGATTCATTAGTATTTATGTACTTCTACTTTCCATCACTACAGCTTACTGCCTCTTCTGGGTTTATTTTCAGCCTGTGTTGTTTAACTAATACCCAACATATGACATACATGAAATAAACACCTCAGATTTACTTCTAAAGAAGAATCTTTAACTTTAAAGCACAGACCTGAGTGGTATCCATGGCAATAACTCTCATGATGTGTATACTTGTTTACAGAAACTGTGAGAGGCAAGTTAGAAAAAATGTATTCTGATGATCCAGTTTTTAAATCTGATGTATCTTGTTTTCTCTCCTGTGCTTATGACTTAAGAACAGGTGAAAAAAGTTTCTTATGTTTTCCTTTTATCTGTAAAACAGTTGAAAAAAATGTTTGGCAGGTGAAATGTTTTTTGTGTGTTTGTTCTTTTACTACTAATTTCAGCCACAAGAGGCTGAAGTGCACCCGTCCCAAGTTCCAAATAGGACTAAAGCATTCCATGTTTTCTTTGATGGCAGATTAGGGCCTATTAAAATAGATTTCTAGCCAAAAGAGAGACATGTAGGCTCGTCCAGTCCATGTCGATGTGTCCTTGGGCTCCTGAAGGCTGTGCCTACAGTGTTTGAATGGGTGTCAATGGTCCTGATTGCCAGGTGGCACCTTGCATGGTAGCTCCTGTCATCAGTGTATGAATGGGTGTGAATGAAGAGCTTTGAGTGGTCGGAAGACAAGAAAGCAACGGATCACAAAACTACAGTTCAGATCATGTTCGTCGGATCGTCAGATGGATAGGTGTTCAGCCTTGTGTATACATACTTGTACAAGGCATCTGTGAAGGGTCGGAGTCACTGCGGTAGTAGCCGTTGCGACAGACACAGTTAGTTGCTCCCTCGCTGGTGGTTCGGCTGTTTATGGGGCACTGCAGACATTTGTAGTCTCCCTGTGCAGCCTTGAAGAAGCCTGATCCACATGCTGTATTGGAGATATACAGCAGTGGATAAGAGGAATGACAGAAAAAAGAAATGAGACCAGCAAAATGCATGATAAAATGCACTATACAAGAAGAAAAAAGGTCCACAGTGTCAGTTTAAAATCATGTTGGCTATTGGCTACTTTGGTATCAGAACCATCAGTATTAGTAGTCAGATTCAAAAATACTCTGTCCGAGCTTTTTCATCTCTACATTTTCCCCGGAGGGCATATGTTAGCCCAGACATCTGCATCTCATCAAGGTCAGCTCATCGTAGCGACATGTACTGGGACTCCTTCAGATGCTGTCAGTTCCACTGTCCACAGGATCATAAGACATGTCAGAACACGGTCTGGGATTAGAAAAGACATGAAAGACAGAATAGGAGAAAGCAAGAGAACTGTAGTATTTATTACTATTTTCCTTAGCAGACCCCTGTGACCCTCTAAACCAGGGGTATTCAATTAAAATTCCAAAAGGTCCACATTACTATTATCAGTAACATTACAATAATGTCTAACTTGCGCTATTTAGTGCCATATATATATATATATATATATATCCTGCAGCTTTAAATTCACTTCATTCAGGTGTGAAGTGATGTCAATCAAAAAGCCACATTTTTCTCATATTCTAACAAGATAAATCAGTGAGCATGGACTTTATCTGTGGTTATTAAACCACTTGTTTCAGCTCTATTCTCTCTGTTAACATCATTGGACAGTGAACTAATGTGTTAGGATTCTGATCATATTGGGCTCTTATGTTTATTTTCTGTCTTCATTTCAGATGTGAGTGGGTATATTTGCTCAAAAGAGTTGTGCTTTGTTTCGTATTGTCGCTTCATATTCCCGCTTTTAATAATCGCCACGGTCTCTGAACATGTGAGACCTACTGGTTTTAAACTGCCCATGGGAAGAATTAACATATAAGAGTCTGTTCATTATTGGTTGAAGACTCTGGTCTCTCTGGTCATGTGAGATAACTTCTCTAACTAGAGAAATTTCCCTGCTCTTCCTTCTGTTTCCTCGTCTCTCCCCCGTGTGTCACGGTGTGTGAACATCTCACTCGAGTCAGGAAACTTGTCAGAATACCCATTTTGATTTGCTGAGATTGGCTGTTTCCTGCACCGCTGAACGAGTGCCGTAAAGGTTCAAAAAGATGCGCCGGTTAAAATAGAAGCGCTCCATCAAAATGTAATAATTCTCAATTATCTATCGGTTTTAGGTCCTGGGTCTGGATACAACGGCGTCTGGGTCTGGATCCGGACCGCGGTCCACCTATTAGGGACCCCTGCTCTAAACGATAAGCAGGTATTGCTAATTCGGTTAAAAAAAGATATCTTGATACCCGGCTGCAACCGCTGTTTCTGACACGTGAAGCCAATGCTGACATGTCTTAAAGCTGCATTCTCTCTAATGTCCATCAGGGGGCGACTCCTCTGGTTGTATAGAAGTCTATGAGAAAATGACTCTGCTTCTCTCTTGATTTATTACCTCAGTAAACATTGTAAACATGAGTTCATGGTCTCAATCTCTAGTTTCAAGTCTACTTCAATACAGCATGATGTTCATTTAGTAAATGATGGTCCATTTAGAGTCAAACAGACCATAAAGCAGGGTATGCTTTAGGGCGGGGCTACATTGTGATCGACAGGTTGCAACCACGGCGCTGTCTGTTCTGGGAGTTGTCCATATTTTTGTCTGAGCACTTTAAAGGAGCAGTGTGTAAGATTCTGTAGCATCTAGTAGTGAGGTTGAAAACTGCAACCAACTGAATAACCCTCTGCTCACCCCTCCCTTTGCAAGTGTGTAGGACAGGGGTGTCCAATACGTCGATCGCGATCAACCAGTCGATCGCAGAGGTAGTGCAGGTAGATCGCATGCCATTCAAAAGAAATTAGATGTCCGCATGGCATTTTCCACTTGATTTTCTAACACACGGGTCACCACGTATGCGCGGTCAACCGCACGAGCTACTGCAAAACTCCGGCGAGCTAATTAGTTAGCCTTCCAATTTATTTCTACTAAAGAAGCTAAAGCTGCAGCGCCATGATTTGGGAAACTTCCAAAACCTCGCGTCAGAACTGGAGACTCAACGGAAGGCGTGTGAGTAACTTGACAGTGCGCGCTACACAGAGCAGATTGACAAGTGTCTGTCAGAGTTCGACAAACGCTTTCGAGACTTTGCTTTACTCGAGCCAGTTGCTACACTTATGTGCTGCACATTTCGGGAAGATATTGAGGTTGATTTACTCGCATCAAAAATTGTAACGCTGTTTCACCTGAACTCGTCTGGAGTGGAGGATGAGATTTTGACACTGCAAGCTGACATTCAGCTGAAGTCCAGGGCCCATGGACAGTTTTCTCACAGAGGAAAAGTACCCAAACATGAGGAAATATGATACCTTCTTGACTGCATTATTCAGCTCTACATATTTATGTGAGTCAGCCTTTTCCCACATGAAAAACATTAAGTCCAAACACCGTTCCACCATGACTGATGATCATTTGAAGTCTGCTTGAGGCGGGCTACCAGCAGCTACTGTCCGGACTATGCAACTCTGGCCAATCCCATTCAGTGCAAGTCATCAGAGTAAGGTAATGACCAAAAATGTACAGAATTGTATTGTGCCATAAGGGTTCATGCAGTTATGCAAGGTATGCCAACATATATTGTAAATATAAAGTATACTTAGTATATATATATAGATATTCAGCATTTTTAATGTAGGTAGATCATTTTGACTTCGTCATTTTAAAAGTAGCTCACAAGCCGAAAAAGTGTGGGCACCCCTGGTGTAGCAGAACTACTGTGGCCTTCAGGTTACGAAGATGCAAAACGCTCTCTCTTGAGCTAGTTTTTAGTTTGTCCGTTCTGGGCTACTGTAGAAACATGGCAGTGCAACATGGCGGGCCCCGTGAGGAGGACCCGTTCACTATGTAGATCATACCTGGACATTGTTCGGCCCCCGGGCCATACCCGGCCCTTTGGCTGTCGCCAACTGGCCCGTCAATGGGAAATTAGGAATAAAACGTAAATAAGTGTACATCATGCACGGAATACCGCTGCATTGCTCTATAAACTTTCATTGTTATGCAGATGATGCCCAATGATATCTATGTATCAAGCCAGATGAAACCAACCAGCTCGCTAAACTTCAAACATGTCTTAAGGACATAAAAACCTGGATGACCTGCAACTTCCTGATGTTAAACTCAAACAAAACTGAAGTTATTCTATTAGGCCCATAACACCTCCGACATCAGTTATCTAATGATATAGTTTCTCTAGATGGCATTACTCTGGCATCCAGCAGCACCGTAAAGAATCTCAGAGTTATCTTTGATCAGGATTTGTCTTTTAACTCTCATATAAAACTAATTTCTAGGACTGCAATTTTTCACCTACGTAATATTAATAAAATCGGGCACATCCTGTTTCAAAAGGATGCAGAAAAAAACTAGTTCATGCATTTGTTACCTCTAGACTAGATTACTGCAATTCATTATTATCAGACTGCTCTAATAAGTCTCTTAAATCTCTCCAGTTGATTCAGAATGCTGCAGCTTTACTAACAAAAACTAAGAAAATAGATCATATTACTCCTGTATTAGCTTCACACCACTGGCTCCCTGTAAAATCTAGAATACAATTTAAAATCCTTTTACTTACCTACACAGCCCGAACTGGTCAGGCACCATCATATCTTAAGGAGATTATAGTACCATACTACCCTACTAGAGAGCTGCGCTCCCTAAATTCAGGGTTACTTGTGGTTCCTAGAGTCTTAAAAAGTAGGATGGGAGAGCCTTCAGTTATCAAGCTCCACTTTTGTGGAACCAGCTTCCCGTTTCAGTCCAGGGGGCAGACACACTCACCACATTTAAGAGTAGGCTTAAGACTTTCCTTTTTGATAATGCTTAATTATAGTTAGGGCTGGCTCAGGTTCGCCTTGGACCAGCCCCTATAAGCTGCTTTAAGCCTAGACTGTCGGGGGACTTCCTAGGATACACTGAGCTCCTCTCTCCTCTTATTCGTCTCCTTCTGTATGAATTGATGTCCCATTAATGCTCATTACTAACTTTACTTCTTCCCTGGAGTCTTTGTGCTTTCTCGCCTCGCAGGTTTCCATAGATCGTGGTTTTATCTAGACCCTGGTCCTTCCTCCAGCCATGGTTCTTCTGACTCCCACTGCTAATATCATTTTTATTATTACTCACATTACTATTTTATACTACCGATACCATTAATGCTCATTACTAACTTTACTTCTTCCCCGGAGTCTTTGTGCTTTCTCGCCTGCCAAGTTTCCATGGATCCTGGTTATACCTGGACCTGGTCTTGCCTCCTGCCGTGGTTCTGTCATATGCATTGAATGTGTTGTAACTCTGTTATGTTGTTCATTCTGTACACATGACATCAAACACACTTCTGTCCATACTGATAGAGGGATCCCTCCTGTTGCTCTCCCTAAGGTTTCTTCCTCTTTTCTCCCCGTTAAAGGGGTTTTTGGGGAGTTTTTCCTGTTCCGATGTGAGGGTCCTGGGACTGAGGATGTCGTATGTGTACAGATTGTAAAGCCCTCTAGCTAAGCTGCTAAAGCAACATGCTCAGAAGATGTTGGTTCTCTTTGGATCCACCTACATATGTGAACAAACATTCTCTGTGATGAAGTTTAACAAATCCAGATACAGAGCCTCTCTCACTGACCATCACCTGTCAGCTGTCCTTCACATCTCACCTCACACATTCAGCCTGATTTCAGTGCACTCGTTCACTGAACTGAAAAACAGAAAATTAGGTAATTGGACTACAAACAATAGTAATAATTACTAAACAAATTTTGCAGAAACATGATCCCTGTCAGTGTTTTACTATTACATATGTATATTTGTTTGGATCATTCTTCCTGCTGCAGATGTTTCAGGTGGAGCTCATTTTAACTCCTTCATACTCTGTTGTTCAGTTTTGGTAGTTAGGAAAGGTTTGAACAATTGTAATGTGCAAAGTAACTAGTAACTAAAGCTGCCAGACAAATGTGGTGGAGTAAAGAGTACAATAGTTCCCTCTGAGATGTAGTGGAGTGGACGGGACGGCGCAGGTGCTCATCCAGGCTCTTGTCATCTCCCGCCTGGACTACTGCAACTCACTACTTGCCGGAGCCCCGGCGTCGGCCATCAGACCTCTGGAGCTTGTCCAGAAAGCTGCAGCTCGTCTGGTGTTCAATCACCCCAAGATCTCCCACACAACTTCCCTTCTCCGTTCTCTACACTGGCTCCCTGTAAGAGCTCGCATCCAGTGTAAGACTCTGGTGCTAGCCTACAGGGCAGTGAAAGGAACAGCTCCTTCCTATCTCCAGGCCATGGTCAAGCCCTACACCCCCGCCTGACCACTTCGTTCTGCTGCCTCGGGGCGATCGGTTGCCCTGTCGCTCAGAGGTCCCTGCGGCCGATCGACCCGGTCGCGGCTGTTTCCTGTCCTGGCCCCACAGTGGTGGAATGAACTCCCCACTGACGTCAGGACAGCAGAGTCGCTGCCCATCTTTCATCAGGCTGAAGATTCACCTCTTCAAGTAGTACTACCCTGAGCCTTCCACTTAGCACTTATTGTATTCATATTAGTTTGTTGCACTTATTGTATTCGTAT
>NW_022280138.1:185691-221224 GCF_004355925.1 Anarrhichthys ocellatus
TGCACTTATTGTATTCGTATTAGCTTGTTGCACTTATTGTATTCATACTAGTTTGTTGCACTTATTGTATTCATATTAGTTTGTTGCACTTGTTGTATTCATATTAGCTTGTTGCACTTATTGTATTCATATTAGCTTGTTGCACTTATTGTATCCGTATTAGTTTGTTTCTGCACTGTACTTCTGCTCTGGTTTATGCTCTTAGATGCTTGTTTAAAGGAGATGCACTTATGACTTCTGGTGACTAGTAGTTCTCTTGAATACCTATGTTGAATACACTTATTGTAAGTCGCTTTGGATAAAAGCGTCTGCTAAATGACTGTAATGTAATGGAAGTACAAAGTTGAATAAAATGGAAACACTCAAGTAAATAATTTGTACTTGAGTAAAGTACTTAAGCAAATATACTTAGTTACATTCCACCACTCATAATATTTACTCTTACCACTCATAGCTTATCAAAACCATACAATTTACTGCTTTTTATAAAGAGGTGGCTTAATATTGAGCAGGATTGAGTTCAGTCTATTGGTCCGGCCCTCCACAACAGTCCCTGTTTCTCATTTGGGAAAAATAATTGCCCATCCCTGTTGTAGATAGATCCCCCTAAATCCTCACTGCTCCTCAACCTTTTCACAGGTTGTTTTCACTTCATGAAAGTTAATTGTAACCTCCCTGGTCACCTAAAATGCCTTAGTCAGCGGTCGGTTGTACTTAGCTTCATGCATTCGCATCAATTGTGGTTGCGAAAAAAAAAAAGATTTGACGGAATACAAACTCAAGACTTCAAAACTATAGTCCACAAACCAATGGGTGATGTCATGTTGACTATGTCCTTATTCTTATATACAGCCTGTGCCTGATACGTCTAGACCTCATTAAAGTTTATCATAGCGCAGGCCTTCCATTCAGGAAAACAGTGCTCTTTTTATTCGTCTTTTCATATTCATTCATCTTTAATGCACCACTCACTGTCCTCATTTGCTCCCAGGGAACAGTTTAAATTCCTAAACAACAATGCATCTGGTTGTGCATGTTTTAGGTATATTGTCATCACACTTTGATCTGTAAATACACAACTGTATTCAACTTTTACTGTAACAATGAAGTAAAAGTGTGTATGAAGCTGTATACAAAAGCCTAATACAGATTACTGGTTACTGTATGAATGTCTCCTGATCCTGCTATGTTTGTACAGCATGAGGACACCTCCGTAGATAAAGATAAACCTATGACAGCAGTAGCCAATCAGGGATGAGAGAACACTCTCCTGAGTAAGAAAAGCCATCACTGAACTTAACACAACTTTGCAATATTCAAGGTGCGAAGTGGTAATAAATATAGATGAGGAAAAAATAAGGAGACAGAGATGGCTGCAAACTCATGGAGATACATTATGAAACAAACAAACAAACATACAGAAAAAACAACAACAACAGCTATTCTGGAAAAGGGAGAGGAACCATGTATCATCAGATACAATACAAACCATCAGTTCAGTCAATGATGTCCTCAGGCCTCAGCATCAGTTCACATACATAACAGTGGGCCTGACCATTAAATATAACACAAATTATTATTATTCTTTTTTTTTTTAAGTCTGCACTCTTATTTTGAAAAGCCACTTCACCAGACCAGAAAAAACATTGTTTTTCATATTACGCCAGTAAATTTCTTCGTGGATTATGTTGAATAAGAATTAAATTTAGTCTCTGAACCAATCAGAAAGGTTAGACTCTATCAACAACAACCAGGTCAGCCACCAATAAGCAGGAACTAAAGTCTACTATCCCGTCTATTAAACAACAACACTAAAAGGGGACAGAGGCAGCCAGGCAGAAGGCTCCAGCAGTGAACTGATCTTCTCAGCCTCTAGACACTTTGATGGAGAAGACATTTGACGGTGTACTTGGCTTAAATATGCACATATGCATCAACACAGCACAACACAAACTACATGTAGTGCAAAAATAGAAAGGTATAAATATAAGCAGTTTAAATAAGTGTTCAGTCAAGTAGTGCAGAATAACAGTTTGTGGGTCCCTAAGGATATTTATGTTCGTGTTCCACACGTTACCATTCATTAAGTCTGCTAAATGTCACGAGATTACCTCACCTACAAATTTGCATATATATATATACAGTATGTGTTGTCACTAACCTAACTATTTCCATATAGGCTATACAAAGCTAAATTGAAATGACTCTAACTGGCTTTATCAGAATCTTTATGAAGGCAGTTGTATAAGCTGTATTGACATTTTGCATCTTGTTTTGAATTGCTGCATTTATAAGTTGGTAGCATTGGCTTTAGGTGGAACTGCTATGTTAACTAGTTATAGTTAGTTATGAGTAAAATATTTGGTGGCATTTTTGTTTTGTTTATTTTTTGTCAGGCAAAGATGCAGCTGAAAGCACTCTCAACGACAGACTACGAACTACCAGCTACAGAGTTGCTGTCATTTTAGTCTTGCCTCAAAGATCTCACTACTATTGGATGGATTGCCTTGCCATGATATTTTATACAGACATTCATGGTCCCAAGACGATGACTCCTACTGACTTTGGTGATCCCGATTTGTCACCATCAACTTGGCTTGAGTGAAATATTTCACTGGATAAATGAAAACATTGACCTGCTGATGGCACTATGAGATTAAAGGTCAGGCAAAGCCGTTTGGAATCATGCGGAGTGGACCACAAATGTACATCCTTTTACTGCCATATCCAATATTTCCTGAGATGCATTTTATTGTGGACCACAGTGGTGGACCGACTGACCTGTCTATATTTTCATTCCTACAGCTATGCTGCTGGCGTGGCTAAAACGGCTGAACTGTGGTTATGACTACATTTTCAGCTGACTGAATAAAATGTTCTGCTCCTGACACAAGAAGGTAAGCACCATACCCAAGAAGGCACAAATCTGCTGCAACAAGAAATCAAGAAAACAAAACAGAGGTGTCATATAGTAGGCGGACTCCTTACCTCTGCAGACTGTACCATTCTCTACCGCCTCGTAGCCGGCTTTGCACATGCAGCGCCCAATGGGCACCATCCACTCCCCATCCCCGTTGCAGTACAGCTTGATAGGTACATCCACCTCCTCCCCATTGGGAACACACACCCCTCTGGCTGCCACCAGAGAGGTGCTCTCCGCTCCAGACAGAGTCTCAGGGAAGATTGCGCCATTCTGAATCACACGGGGACATTTCCTGTAGAAGACTCGAACGGCAATGAGTGACATGCAGGCGCCATAATCCTGGAAAGCGAGGTAGAAGCCATTGCACGAAACAGGTCCAAAACTCCGGACTTCACTGTTGATCTTCATGATGCGGCCACCGAGATCAACCTGAGAGAAGCTCTCATCAGCTGCTATAGTGTCCACTTTCACCCAGGGGTTTTCCATCCAGGGTGGGGATAATTTAGTGGCCATGTCCGAGTCAGACTCATAGTAATACAGGTTGAAGGTCTCCTTGCAGGAACCAGGGACATTGGGTATGGAACTGCAGTCGCGCACTGAGAACTTCATCTGGACATGGATGCGCTGAGCACCACGGCGGCGGATGTATTTGGTGCCTACCCAGTTGTTCTGGCTGCTATCGAAGACATTACACACCTGGTATGTTCGGATGGTGTTCATGTTTTCATCATACCCGCTAACTTCTTCCCACTAGAAGACAGACAAGAAACAAAATATTCAGCGACACACAACAAATGTATAAAAACTACAACTGCTTTGACAGTAACAGCTGTTCTAAAGCAGCAAAGCACCTTATGAATGTTGATGCATAAACATGAGCTGCTGATCAGAGGGACTTTACGGTGAATCACAGCAAAGAACACTCGTTCATTCCCAATTCTTCCACTGACGCAGTCCCAACAGTGCCGGAGTATCTATCGTGCAGCATAACACATCACACAAGTCTCTAGTATTTTTATGTTTTACAGCAATTAGACTGATCGCGACAATCAGTATATCATCTAAGAAAAGGAAGTTTGATGGGTAAACACAGTTTATTTATTTATTTACTTTTGTTTTCTTATGGCATTATGAATAAGACTGATAAAGAAGATACGGATTGATTATACGAGAGCTGTTACTGGCTTTATTTCCACACTTTGCTAATTCACACAATCCATACAGTATTTGCAGGTAGTTAATATGTGCTATGTGAGGTGACTGGAGAAGGCACACACAGCTGAGTTTGTGTTTGCCGGAACCTCCAATGCGTGCTGTGAGCATGCCAGCAGAGTCGTGTTCCCTGCAGCGGGTTTTAGACACAAATACGATATGTATATTATTATACTATAAATGTATATTATTGAAAAGTGCTGCCACTCTGTTCTGGAATGATTTAATGCTATTTGAGGTCATCTTGCATTTCTACAACTATTTCATTCTTAATTAACAACAGTCCGGCACTGCGTTCCGTAGACGGGGAATGTGAAGGCGAGACAGCGCTGATGAATATTGAACAGAATTTCATTTGTGATTCAAGTTGTCGTTTATCTTTTACAAGTGAAAGGTGCTCATGGAATATTTATGGCTCATTAGCACAAATAACACTGTTGGTTTGAATGCTTATGGTAAAGACGATCTATAAGTGTAAAGTAACTGTGTGATATGTAGTGAAATTAAATGTGTCAGTATATGTATAATGATGCCTCACATTTATCTTCTACAATCCGGCTTCAATTCACCACCTCACCATCTCCGTCGCTAATTTCCCCGTGTCTCTAAAATGTTCGTGGTGCGCACATTCTCCCGTCAAGTTTGTTTTTATAGATCACAACGTTTGCGTGGGGAGTGGCATACGCCTCTTTCAGACTCTTTCTGTGCGTACGCAACGGTTTTAAATGAGACCCCTGTAGTTTTTGTTGAGTTCTGACAAGGGGCTAAGCCTTACAAACACACACACAAACAGACACACTCACACACATGATGGCTGCTTCCATCGCTAGCGAGCTTACAGCTAAACAGTTGGCTGTTTGGTACAAATACACACAGACTGCACAAACATGAATGAATGCATGACTAAAACAGGGCTAAGATTTGCTTCACATTTTGTCTGAACACACCATAAGAGTTTTGTCAGCGCCATAACAACGTCACTCTTATTCCATCTTGCATCTCATATTCAATATTTGTGTGACCGACAAGAGGTTGCAATTTGGAAAAAAAGACAGTTTTAAAGGTCAAGTGTGTAGGATTTACACACTTTGGCATCTAGTGGTGAGGTTGCAGATTTCAACCAACTGAATAGCCCTCAACTCACAAGGCCCCCTTTCCAACTGTGTCGGAGAACTACGTTGGCTTTCAGGTTATGTAAAAGCGTAAAAAGCTCTCTCTAGAGCCAGTGTTTCTTGTTTTCCATAAAGGACTCATTCTAAGCTAACATAAACACAATGACTCCTAGGGTCAGGCGATTATTTACGAATGAAAACATAGATATGAAAACTTTATTTCATTTTTGCCATAGATACACAGTATTAGATACTCAGTATCAGAAGAAACATCGAGTACAGCAGGTGGATTAACAGCCCTAAACTGCCCATGGGAGTTTATCTGTGTATATGCCTGATAGAATGATGAGCTGTCCATGAGTATCTGTCTCTTGCTCAGTGTGAGCTGGGCAACACATTATCCCTCTCGGTCATACAAAGCTTTAAACTATAATGTTCTACGTACCCTTCAAGCATCAGTTTTGGAAGTGTCAGGGACGGAACGTCAGTTACCACTCGTTACATGCCTGGTGTCTTTTTAAAACAAAAATCTGTCTTTACAGGAAATCAGGTATAGGCAACACTACTTAATGGGGGTTAGGAAAATAATATGGTTGAATTTAACTTGACTGACAGACAGAGATGCTCCCAAGTCATCTTTTTGGAAGATCAAGTCAACTCTCAAGTCTTTTGTAATGAGTGTTCTATTATCTGCTGCATGCCATCTGATCTGCTCAGAACACAGCAGAGCAATACCTAAGGACCTAAAGCATGTATGTGGAGGTGAGCATGGTTGATACTTGTGTACTTTTACTGCTGGTACTTTATGAAGCCAGTAATACTTGTGTATTTTAACTGCTGATATTTTAACTACATGAAGATGATAATACTTGTGTACTTTTACTGCTTTACTTTAACTATGAAGCTGAGAATACTTCTCTACTGTTGTACTAGGATTTTGAATACAGAACTTTTACTACATGGTTGTACTGGTACTTTTACTTAGTTCAAGATCTGACTACTTCTTCCATCAGTGTAATTTACCTTGTAGTATTAATTTTTTTAAACTCTTTGGTCAACATGTGTAAACAGTGAGACAGTGGTCTCTCTAAACTGGATATCAGAGCATCAATACAAGTTGGTTCATCCAGAGTGAGATACTGATTCAATCATTCTCCCTTCACCGGAGGTATTTCAACCAAAAGAGGTCGGTGTAGGAGTTTCCAGGTGTCGATCAAAAGATGTTCATATTAAGTCATCACTGCTCCCGTCACATTGTAACACAACGTTTGTATATTGGCAGTAAGTTTTACAGTGTTCCTGGAGTCTTGGTTTGTTCCACTCACCCCCTGTGATGGGTGGATGGTCCAGCCCAGTTCTGCTGTTGCCGTCGTTGAATCCATTAGTACTTCTGCAGGGGACAAAAATTA
The DNA here is from genome assembly GCF_004355925.1 of Anarrhichthys ocellatus. Lineage (NCBI taxonomy): Eukaryota > Metazoa > Chordata > Actinopteri > Perciformes > Anarhichadidae > Anarrhichthys > Anarrhichthys ocellatus. The sequence goes on from NW_022280138.1 coordinate 192,348, forward strand.
AAAGATCAGGGTTAGAAACTTATATATAAGTTTATTACAGAATATAAATTTTTATAATTTCAATAATTGTAATTTTTCTGCGATATAGCCTTTAACTTGTTTCATTAATAGAAATATTGAATTTCCTTATAAACAAATCACACATTCATAAGAACTAGCCACCAGTGGTGGGCCATCAGGGCCAGCAAGGCCATCTCTGCTGGTCTAAACAGAATCAAAAAGTTACAGCTACTTCATTATTTTTCATAAATACACTACATGTAATCTAAATATTTTCCCATTATCTTATTTTCTCATTGCACAGCTCCTGTCTTCCTCAGTTGCTCTGCTTCCAGTGCAGCTTGTTTTAAGTAGAGCTTTTATCCAATCAGATTTCACCTCTGTGTCTCTAGGTAAGAACAGAGGCCCAGGCCTGCAGAGTCACAAGTGCATCCATGTGCAGTTTAAGTGAATGGGGACAATAGTGTTGATTGTCATATTGTTCAACCAATCAGATCTTTAGTTTGACATGTTGGGCATATTCTTTGACGTGCCAGAGCCTGCTAGCTGGCCTACAAGTACGTCAGCATTAATGTGCGTCTTGATTGGTCAGTGGGCTAGCATGACTGTTGTGAAACTAGCTAGCAGAACTTTGTAGTAGTAAGAGTTAAAGTTTAAAGATATGCAAGAAGTTTTTACGTCACATTACATTTTTAGCGTTTTGGCATGTTGGGTGGTGACAATCCCAATATCTGCTGCCTCTGTCGAGTGGACATTTTCAGCCCTCAAGCGCATTAAAACGTATTCAAGAAATACAACTGGGGAGGCTCGACTGTCTTCACTGGCATCCATGAATCCAGAAGAACTTCTTACTGGAAGTGAACCGCACGGATGTAACGTTACTGTACAACCGTGGCATTTAACTCTTTGTAATCAAAGAAAGGAGGATGGACTTTGTCTTTAAGTGAACTGCAGGTTTGTTTAGAGAACTGCTTTTGTGTTTTTACATCTGCAGTAGCGTTACTAATGTTCATTTTTCTAACGTGTCATTTTTATGATATGGTTAATATTGTTCCCTCTGATACGAATACTATTTGAATGGCCTGTTGAATCATGGTATTTGGGTTTTATGTTATTCTACCTGCTTTGTTGTCATATGAATATATGCGACTGGTTCTTGTGAGTTTGTTCTTGTCATTGTGTTAATTACATTGATTCTGACTATATGCATTGTCCGGTAATGACGAAGCATCCCGACATACTGGCGTGATGAGGTTATTAGCAGGTGGTTCAACTGTAATAGGACAGCACTGAAGGCTCAGGTATAAACTACATGGTCTGCCACTGCTAGCCACTTACAGCAGTTAAACCCAGTCTGGTTATCTTAATGGGAAATTAAGAGCACATGTTCCACAAACCCATTGTTGATTTCTGCCAGTAGAGAATGCTTCTTAACATGATTTTAAGATGAAGATATACTACAATAAAATCACATTTTGCACACAGTGCTAATTTTAGCTAAAGATCACAACATCCTGACAGCTCCTCTGTCTGCCTTGAAACATCTGCTCTCTCTGTCACTACATTCATAAGCCTCTGAGCGAGGTCCTAATCCCTGTGCCACCCCCCCGCCCCCTCCCTCTACGGAGTAGAAACCATGTCAGGTGAAAGCGTGCTGCTATCCAACACATCTTCAATTATTCACTGCATCCTGAGAGTCTGCTGCTGAGTAAAGCCTCTTCCTTCTGTTGTGTTTGGTGGAAGTAAGCGATGATCACAGAATGTTCGTAGCTGCAAATCACAGCTCACAGATCATCACTGCCTCTATGTTCCCAAATTACAACAAACTGTTCAATCATTGAATTCTATAGCATCTTTCATACAGGTAAAAGCAGTTTAAAGTGACAGATAAGTGACAGAAATAAGTGCGGACCTCGAACAACAGAACGGACAAAAGCAATTCAGCAACGTAACAATTTGAGACCAAGTCAATAATATGATAAAAAATGTAAGAAAAAAATGAAAACACTTTGAAATGGCAGTGGTTTTGTTCTAAGGCTTTTATTGTCTGCCTTGTCACTCCTTTTACACACAACTGCAAAAACTCACACACACAAGTTGCCCACTTCAATGCGTATAGACTCATGCATAGGCATTAAAGGAGCTATTAGCCTACAAACAGAGCAGAAGGAATTCACTGAACGCCCTCAGACACGCTGCTTTCAGTTTCATGTGTCTTCAGAGGACCAAAACATTCACACTAACAGTGGATTATTGGTGGACTAAAGGTGTGTCGAAACCAAATGCCAGTTGCCATTATTCGAATTATTGTGAGTGATAATTAATTGGCAACTATTTTATAATTAATTAATCCTTTAAATGGCCAAGAATTCTTTGATTCCAGCTTCTTCAGTTCACAAGTTAATCCATAGAAAAAATAATGGTTAGATGCAGCCTTACACATAAGATTAAACATTTGCATACTGAACAAAACTCATGTGATTTAGTATTCCAGAACATTGAATGACTCACAAGAGACATCTGAAACATCCTTTCTGGCAGCATTCAGAATACTTGTAACTTTGTAAAAACAGAGACTTCACGCTGCCAGGTGTGCAGAGGTGAGAAAGTAACTCTCTCCTCACTCTTCACATAACTACTTCTGTCACTTACTGTGTGTATCCCCATTTGTTGAGAATACAAAGATGCAGCTAGGAGGAGGCTCTGACAGCACACCCAGTTACATAGGCTGTCTGATAAGATAATGGTGCCATTACAGTGGAGCAGTGTTCCTCATGTGGCGTTAACTGGTCTGTATGTGCATGCTAACCTTAAATGTATCTGCTACAGATGTTTGCAGTGAGAAAGGTGGAAACAGGGCTTCCTTTAGCATTCACAGTGGGGCAGTGGCTGTTATCTTTGTGAAACTTCCGATTATAAGATAATAAAAACAACATGACACCTTTTAAGTACTGTTGGTGATTCTGTGTGGGTGGTCAGCATATAGGCTAGACTGTCCCACAAAATGGGGCTGGCATTGATTGGAGCAGGGAAATGGGGACAGAATGGGCTGGCGAGGGCGGGGGTGCATTAGTAGATGTTGCCCTCCTTTCGTGACTAGACATTCGTCATTCAGCTCCTGAGTCTCTACAGTTAGATCACAACTGACTGGATGATGCTGCTGGAAATTAAAATGACACGAAGGAACGACTGACTTGCCACACAAATGACATCGTGTTCAAGAAGCACTGATGCTTCATGATTGGGATTTAGGGCTAGAATTCATATTTCAGTAAAACTTGGGTGTGATGCTTTACCACATCGTAGACAGCAGAGCTCACTCTCTCTTTTTCTGTCCAATAATGGCTCCTCCCCTTCCCACTGGCTCCATCTGTCCTTGCATTCCTGCAGTATATATATATAGAGAGCTCTTGTTCTGCCTTTCTCTGCATGATTCAATGGAAAGTAGGGCAAAGAGGAGGAGAGAGTGGGCCAAGTCCAGCACACATAATCCTTGTAGGCTGCGCCACGCTCTGTACGCCACGCTGGATTAAACCCACAGGGATACATCAGCCAAATTCACTTTCTTTTATTTCCAAGCGCTGCCTGCCATGCTGCTGTCAGCATCAGCTTTCATACTCAAAAACGGTTTTCTGAGTTATTCTGATTGTTTTCTTAATTAGGTATCACACATTATTGATCTTGATCCTGAATGTAACCTGACTTGTAATGTAAAGGTTAAGATGTTAATTTTAGATATGATTCAAGTAGAGATCATTTTTGCATTCGCCCTCACTGGTCAGTGCAACATCATCTCTTATGCTGCCTTCACACCAAACGCGTCGCGAATTCATCGCGCCACATATTTGCGTCCATCGCGCCGCCGGTCAAAACGCCGGGGACCAAGTGTTCATTCGCGTGAATCACACTGGACGCGCCGGAGAGGGGGCGGGGCTTATCGCCCTGAAAGCTGTTCAACTGTCCACCATTAACCATGAAAAAAACCCCCTCTATTTCTGCTTAGTACGTGTTGTGGAAGTCACAGATATCCCGGGAAACTAAACGTCGTCATGTCTGGGTCATAATATTGTCCAGAGGAGCTCCATGGATTTTATCAAGGTGTATTCACTGTGCAAGCCAAACTGCCGCAAGCCACATTGCCGCAAGCCACATTGTGCAAGCCACACGTCGATGTCGCTGTTTACTACAGCTGTATGAACACAAAATAAACTGATTTGGCTGCGATTTAACGGCAATAAACCGACAAAAAGGGACTCCGAAATAACTACGTAATGATGCCGATTTGTAGGCTACTTGTCTTCTCAATGGAGCAGGGATGGATCGGTGCTAGGCTATGCTAACATTGTAGCAGCTCCACCAACAGTCAGAATAACGTCATCTAGACGTAAATACGGCAGCGTCTATTCATTGTTTGTACCATATGGTTTACACACACACATTTATACACATAGTTTGGTCCGGTCTCTATTGATATGAGGTATCGTAGAGCTCTGGGTGAACACAGACGGCTACAGTATTTATTTCCTGATTCAACAACGGCAGGACGTCGCTGATGACAGGGGGAGCAACTCAACGCTGATAGGCTATCGCACTGGGGCGTAACGCGAATATTTCGCAGAAGTTGAAAAATTTCAACTCGCGCGTTGGGCGATTTGGCATTTGACGCGAATTTGCGTCCATCGCGCCGTGCCATCGCAAATTCGCGCCACGCCAGTCTCATCACGTCTGTGCATAGACTTTGTATGTAATCTACTCACGCGAATAATTCGCGACGCATTTGGTGTGAACGCAGCATTACACAAATTACCATCCAGTATCGGGTTCTTGATATTAGCTAATCTGGTGGAGTCGTAGATGGACCCTTTTCAAAATCTACTTTACACATGTTTTTTTCAGTTCACAGTACATTGGGATCATTATCCTGGAATTCCAGCCTATTCATTCAGCCTGAGAGATTATTTAACTTATTCACAGTGTTTATCTATCTGTACCTGTATCTTAGTTGCTGGTGTTGGGACTTCACCATGTGGTTGAAACAAAGACATGGGGCCTACATGTCATTTCAAATGCCTGGACTGGTTTAAAACATGCCATCCCCCAACAGGCGTTAAATCCGCACCTATGTGTGAGATTTGGTTCAAAATCAGTTTACTGGTGTCTCACTGGACGAGGGCAAAGGAACCCCAGGGCGTCCCTGTGACACAGCCTGACGTCTCTGGGACTATAAACATCAGCGCATACCTTTTCTCTGCGCCGTCCATGCGACTCAGGTTGCTGAAAAGAGGTGTATAACAACGTTGGTGCCTTAAGCACGACGCCCCCGAATTCGGGGGCTATCGGGCTCAGCCCCCCTGAAAAAATTGTTCGGAAAATGGACTTATTGTTCGCCAATATTGTGGATTTGTACATTTTTTTTACCGGATTAAACAGCAACGTATGGGCAACTATCATATAAGTCACTTCTTACACACTCCAAACACAACTATAGACTACTAATATAAGCATCTAGAAAATGTGGCATAAAAGGACGAATTTCTGGCCAAAAATCGCCGTTATATGAACTGGAAATCAATATTGCACCACAAAGCTAGCGCCTAGCCGGCTAATCCGCACATCGTTTAGCATTAGCATTCGACACAGAACGTATAAATCCCTTCGGTTTTTCTCTCCATGAAACCAGTAGAAAGCTGTGAGTGGACAACGGTACCATGGCACTGCCCTTCACCGGAAAAAATCGTTGGTTTTTGGTCACGTTTTATGAAAAATTATGACAATAACATCGAAAATGATCTGGTTCAGAGCTACCATCATTGTTGGCAACTGCATCCTGTTTGCTGCCGAGCTGTTTCCTGAAGAAGGGGGGTCAATCCACCATGGGCGAGCGGTCAGACTTTCGGCCAATGGAATTTTACGCTCGGGGATACGTGGCACTTCTTGCAACTTTCCTCGCTGAAACTTCTGTCAATCAACACTCGCTTCGACGCCCGCCTTCCTGAGACTCTGACACGTCGAAGGCAGGCTCATTGACTGAAATCGACTGATGATAGGCTGAGCTAGAGCCCCATACACACACATCAACTGAGAAAATCCTATGGATGAGAGCCAGAGACAGGCTCTGACAGCACCCTGGCTCTCAAAATTATTCTAAACAGCTGTATTTGGATGTATTGAATAATATGAGTGATAAAAAAGTGAAATATATGGTTATATAGTATATAAAAGTACAATGTAAGAGCTGCAACAGCTGGTTCCAGAATGACGACCTCGCGTGACCTCTCTGTACTAAAGCCTCTTATTCTTCACTTTATCCCAGCCAAACGTTATTCTACGACTACTGATCGTACATACATAGGTTATGCTATGATTTGGGAGAGTTTTGAGGCAGCCAGCTGCATTATTTCAAAAACACAATATCAATAAAAGTGGTTTTTTTTCAGGCGAACCTGAATATTTTCAATTTGAGCTGTGTAATATCTTCATGTACTATATTAACTAGCAACATATACACAATATTTACCCATCTGAACAATCTCAAAGTGTTATCTGATTATAGCATCAAAAATTATTAAAATAGACCTTGTAGTTACAGAACTCTGGTCACTTTAGTATGGGTATGCCATTTTCGAGCAGAGGCTGTAATGGTGTTGTTCCGCCACCGCGAGTAAAGTCAGTAAACTGTACTTTATTAGTTAAAGGTCCCATAACTCAACTGCCGAGTCTGAGTTCACCAGTTGGGTTTCTGTGTGATAAAGTTAAAGTTACTGTACTTTACTGCTGCAGTGAGGATTTGTCTTGTTTAGAGTGCTTTCTTTTTCTTATTAAACTAACCCACTCACGCACATTTATGTCATTTTTCATATTATTTCATACACACTTGCCGTGTACTCTGGTCACTTTAGTATGGATATGCCATTTTCGAGCAGAGGCCTAAAAATAGGGCTAGTGTTTATATATGTTAATAATCCTATTGATATTAATACTTTTATTGATATCAATGATTTAGTTTTCATTCTTGCTAAAAACTAAACACGCTCCTGCCAGATCCCAACACTGGTTACCTTGTGCTACCTCTCTAAAAGCTTTGGAAAGCAATACAGCACTTTTACTGCGGCAATGAAGGTGGTGAACAATATCATTGGCATATTGGCTCTATGCATTGACCTGTCCAAAGCTTTTGATATTGTTAACCATTTTATTGTGAAACAGAGGTTGAATGATATATATCAGGTGGTTTATGAATTACATATCAGAAAGGTCACAATATGTCCCAGCTTATGGGCTCATCTCTAACTGGCTTAACATTTGTAATGGTGTACCCCAGGGTTCTGTCACAGGTCCGCTGTTTTTTATCAATAATAATGGTTTAGGTCAAAGTGTGGATGGTGCCAGCCATTATTTTTATGCTGATGATACAGTGATATATTGCGCTGGTTCATCCATTATGGAGAATGTGGCCAAATTGCAAGTTGTTTTGAATCTTATTCAGATTCAGCTTTCACATCTAAAGCTGGCTTTAAATGCAGCTAAAACTACAGCAATACAGTTATGCTAGGAAGCTATGCTAGGAATAAGCCTGTGAACACTGAGGATATCATTACTGCTCAGGGAAAGAAGTTAGAAGTTGTCTCATTGATGACTGCCTTTCTTTTAAACCTTAGGTTGTTAATCTAAAACAGCTGAGACTGAAGTTGGCCGTCTCTGACCAGGGCTCGCTCCTTGATACCTGTTCATTTATAAAGTCATTCTGGGCAAACTCCCATCATACATTTACACTTTGATTGCACAGAAATCTGACGATAGTTATAGTCAGTTTTTTGTTCCAAATGCACAGACTGAACTGAGAGAGAAAACTTTTATGTGCTCTGCTCCCCTCATGTGGAAAAGCCTCTGAACACACTTGAAACTGAGAGAATTGGTCTCTCTGCCTGATTTTCAAGCTGTTAAGTAAAATGGTGAATAAAATAATTGGTAATATTCCAACATGTAATGCATTTCTTAAATCTAACTATTGTTGTTGTTAATTTAAATTTGTAAGTGTATTTTAGTGCTTTAAACTGTCTGGGTACATGCAGAAGGGCTGTATTTAAGACCACTAAATCCGAGCCCATGAAACGTCCACGTCTAATCAAGTCTAATACAAGACCAAGTAAAGCTTAATAAAGACACAAACAAACAATACCCAGTCAATATTCTTCATCCGGTGGTGTTCATAGTGACAATAAATTGTTATATAAAACAAACAATTTTGAACTGCCTAAATGAAGATGTAAAAGAAATATACTAGAAATGAATTGTTCTTACACAATGTTACAGGCTACTATGAACGTGCCCCAGGTCTGATCTGAGTTTTTATCAAGTTTACTTTTGGTGATTTTAATATTCATGTCGACGTTGATTAAGGAAGTGATTCAGTTGGCATTTAATTCAATACCATGCCTCAATATAACAGAGGACTCCTGTGCTAACTTTAGTCCGTCCCAGGTTGATGATCTTGTCGATAGTGCTACAGGCTCCTCTAAAAAAGAAGAAAGTAAAACAAAGGAGGTTTACTCCATGGTATAACCCTCAAACCCGCAAATTTAAGCAAACATTGCGAAGACTTGAAAGGATATGGCCCCTCGCAGGTTTCCATGGATCGTGGTAATAACTGGAGCGAGGTTGTGCCTGCTGCCGTGGCCCTGCTGACACCCGCTGCTACTATTATTATTATTATTATCACAAGTCTACTACTATTAGAACTACTACTGCTTATAGTATCATTATTAATCTATTATATCCACTGCTGCTGTTATTATTAGTAGTTATCATTTCTGCTTATAACTGCTACTATTGCTATTACGATTCTAATTAAATGTCTCATTTATAATGTAATTCTTTATGTTGTTCAGTCTGTACACATGACATTTATTGCACTATTGCCCATCCTGTTAGAGCGATCTATCCTCCGTTGCTCTACCGGAGGTTTCTTTCCTTTTCTGATGCAAGGGCCCAAGGACAGAGGATTTTGTATGTTGTACAAATTGTAAAGTTATCTGAGGCAAATTTGTGTCTTGTAATATTTGGCTATATATTATATTGTTATATTATATTGAATTGAAAGTATGATATATTTCTTCACATTTGTGCAAGTCTAAACTATGGATGCTCAGATGTTTACATAGTAAAGACTGTTGAAAATAAGAACTACCTGCACGTGCAAATAACAGTGCAGAACAGTGCTGTGATATCAAAGATATTCAATTTTTTCTTTGGGTAACTGACAGCTCAGTGACAGAAGATGTAAGTCAAAGGTTATAGTTATAGAGACATCTCAAAAATGGATATGAGACTAAAATCTGCCCCAAAGCCTAGTTACAATGAACATTCATCTTTTCTCTCCTATTATGTTTAGTGCACTTCTATAGAGTGCTGCAGGGAGGACGCATTTTTATAGTCCAACAGGAAGTTAGCATCGGTTCCCTCGAGATAAAGCCAAAGGGATTTTTCCATTAGTTTTTGGCTTATTACTGTCACAGCTCTGCCACCATTATCCTGTTTTTTCCATCTCTCACTCACCTAATCAGTTTATTCAGTGCACCTGCCAGTCACACCCACCTCATCAGCTCATCACTCTCACCTGCTCACTCTGTTGCTTCCACTATTTAGACCCCAGTCACACAAACTCACTGCCAGATCGTTCTCCGCTTCCATGCAAGACTTTCTCACGTACCCCCTGGGACTGATTCCCTGTTATCGACCCTGCTTGTTTTGGACTACCCCGCCTTGCCTCTGCCCCGGTAACTCACTCAGTCTTCTGTCCCCGACCACGAGATCCTGCCGCTGTTTCCCTGTGCTTATTCTGCCTGTTGTGTGTCCAGAGGAAAATAAAGCTTCAGTTGCATGATAATCATGCATACAAGCTATTCAAATTGAAGCTTTTATTTTAAACATAAATGTGGAAATGAAAATGAGTGATGGCCTATTAGTGCCACTGCCATGCATAAAGATACCTGTTATCTTTCATACAATACTGAACTATTAAAATAATGGACATTCATGTTTAGAGAAAAAATATATATATTTTTTTTAATTGTCTAATCAACCAAAGATTTTGCGGACCCCCTGCACTACCTCCGCGGACCCCCTGTTGAAGACCTCTGTCCTAAACTACATGGTGCATGACTATACATTGAGGCTGTAAGGCTGACTAGTCAATGTGACGGCGTCTCATTTAGCCACTTGTTAGCAACCACCTTTTCTAAGACAAGTCTAAGGTAAACACTGCCACCGCTGCGAGGGCTAGACAAGAAGCACGCAAAATATCACAGACAAGTTAATTAAATGCGTAAGTGTTGGGAAATGTATAGGCTCATTTTAATGCCTCATCACCCCAATCAATCAGATTATATGTCTTTAAATGTGCCTGCTGGCAGTAGGCTTAATGAATGCATCATCCAATGAGATCTTATAGCGAAAATAATTATCTCAACTCTTTCAGAATAAGTAATTAAAGACAGTCAATGCTCGGCTGGGCGTGTGGTGTTCAATGTATGGCTCCAGAAGGTCTTATAAATAAATGATTCCTTGACGGCAGAATGGATAGCGCTCGTATAGGAAGTCATCATGATGTGATAACGGATCTTGGCGATGTGGAAGAACTCTCTCCCTATCAAACGCTAATCTAACTAATATCCTCCTTCATCAGTGGGATCTCTGAGGAAGGGAGCTGTACATTAATGCAATAGAGGCTTCTTAGTTTGCTCAGCTGGTTTTAATGGATCACCGTGTGTCTCACTTTACATGCATTTCCGGAACTCCCGTATAAACCCCAGTATATGCGCAAGCACATTAGACTACTGTATATGACAGGAACTGCCATTTTTTGACACTTGAAACTTGCTTCGTGGAACCGAATAGCCTGATCTATGTCATCTTATCCTGAAAATTATCCGGCTAACTCAGTTAGCCACGTACGAGGAACGGGGCCCTGGACTACATTGAAAAAAATATAAACTAAAAAAATTACTAATTTTCCGTGATCATTTCTCCAGATGGTGAGCTCCGAGGAGAACCTTAGTGGGCACGGTGTACTTTCCTCTCACTGAACAGATACTGTAGCATATGTACTTCAAGTTGCCTGCTGGCCTCGATGCCATCAGCAGCACACAGTGGGATTCACCACGCGACATGATTAAAAAAGTAAACAGAAAATAGAGAAAAAAGAGAGGACGCAAGAGATAAAAAATCAAAGCAGTCCATGGGTGCTTGGCTCTGCCCTACCACTCTCCAGTGGAGCTGAAAGATGAATTCATGAATACATAACACAACGCTATTTTGAAATTGCAAAGCTAGCTCTTTAGGGGAATAACTCAGAACAAAGTGTGGAACCAAAGTCAGTGTGCTCCTAATAATAATAATAATAATATATAAATTTTCTATAGCGCTTTTCAAGATACCCAAAGACGCTTTACAAGGCAGAGACAAACGGAACAAACAAACAAACACTAAAAAATAAAAAGAATGACTGGAGAAGCTGTGCTGAATGGGTCATGTAGTGGAGGGTAGCTTGCAGGGGTTAGCAGGTGAAGGCGAGTTTGAAGAGGTGGATTTTGAGGGCTTGTTTGAATGATGATAGGGAGGGAGCCTCACGGATGTGGATGGGGAGGGCGTTCTAGAGGGGAGGTGCAGCAGCTGAGAAGGCCCTGTCACCCCAGGTCCGGCGCTTGGTCCTGATGGTCTTCAGAGTGTTTGCACCGGCGGACCTGAGGCAACGGGTTGGGGCGTGGAGGGGGAGGAGGTCTGAAGGGTAGGGAGGGGCCAGGTTGTTTAGGGCTTTGTAGGTGGTGAGTAGTATTTTGAAGTCTATTCTGTATTTGATCGGGAGCCAGTGGAGGTTGCGAAGGACCGGGGTGATGTGTTCATAGAGGCGGGTGGAAGTGAGCAGTCGAGCGGCAGAGTTCTGAACATATTGGAGTTTATTGAGGATTTTGTTGGGAGAACCATAGAGGATACTGTTGCAGTAGTCGAGTCTGGAGGTTATGAGGGCATGGATGAGAATTTCGGTGGCGGCAGAGGACAGGGAGGGTCGGAGGCGTGCAATGTTCCTGAGGTGAAAGAAGGCAGTCTTGGTGATGTGGTTGGCGTGGGGTAGAAAAGAGAGGGTGGGGTCGAGGATGATACCAAGGTTGCGGACCTGGGTGGAGGGGGTGACGATGGAGCCATCAATGTTGAGGGAGAAGGGCTGGGCTGAACGGGTGAGGGAGTTGGGGCCGATGAGTATTTCAGATTTGTTGCAGTTGAGTTTGAGAAAGTTCTGTTGCATCCATGATTTTATATCAGTGAGACAGGTTGTGAGAGTGGAGTGGGTGACGGAGATGATGGTCTTGGTGGAGAAGTAGAGTTGGGTGTCGTCAGCGTAGCAGTGGAAGTTGAGACCATGACGACGGATGATTTGTCCAAGGGGAAGGATGTAAATGATGAAGAGGAGGGGACCAAGCACGGAACCTTGGGGGACACCATGGGTGACTGGGGAGGTGGAGGATTTACAGTTGTTTATTGCAATGAATTGATGTCGGTCTGAGATTTGTGTGATTTATTACAAAACTGTTACTGACTGTAGATCAGTAATATTCATGTATTATTTAATATTTAAATGAATGTTCACACTGGGCCTCTGCTGCGTTAAGGGAGAGGGGGTTGTTGAGATTTTATTCAAAAGTTATATCAACATGTTCACATGACCTTTAAGTTATCAATGGCAGAGCTATAGTCAGGTGTTGAGATATTTCTGCCCTTTAGTTTGTGTGATTTGTTACTGTAACTGACTGGAGATCAGTAAGATTTATATTTTTATTTTAAAGGTTAACATTCACTCCTGGCTGTTCTGCTGTGCTTTGTAGCTATTTGTTCAGATTTTATTTAAGCTAAGTCATGATGATTATATTATATTCTACTGTGATTGAAGGTTTTTACAGTTCAGTAGGTAAATAACAATATGTTATTCATAACAATGAATCAGAATACGAGGCCTGGCTTAGAAAGACCAGTTTATGTTGAGTGTATCCAATGTTGTGTTGGTTCTGCTATAGAATAGGTTTATTGCTAATACAAAATATAATTTTTTTTTTATTCCATACTTGCAATATTATTCTAAAAAAAGTACATTATTTTCTCATATTGTTCATCCCTACTCTCCAGTAACGAACACCTTTCTGACAAAGAATAAACCTTCATCTGTGCAAAATCAGTTTCTGTCTGTCCATCTTCTTGGGTAGAGTTTGGATGAATTATTAATGTATACAAAATAATAATACTTCAGCAACAGCTTACAACTTAGTACAACCGACATCCTCAAAAATGGCCGCTGTAATCATTATTACTCTTCTCTGAAAATATGCAGCAATGAGCTTAACAACACATTTTTTTCGGACTATTGGTCTTTTAGAATAATAGGCCTTTGGAACAATGGGCGGTCCTATTCTCAACAACTAATAGCCAAATGAACATATGGCTTCTGATCGCCCATCAGCTGGGATATGATGACGATAGAAATGTAGCTGATATGAACTTGCTAACGTATACGTTATGCTAGCCACAACAGCTAATGTTGTGGGTCCGATTCAACTATTAGTGTAGTTAATGCTAGCCCTTCAGACGTTCTCCATCGGGATAGGTTGTTGTTGTTTGGACTGGACATGGGCACTGTTTAGAAGGATTGCAGGGTTTCTGTATTCCCGCACCACATTTTCACATTGCAATGTTGAGAAATTACTCTTTTAGTTTACATTATTATATTATTATTCTCCTTTACATTAAAGCATTCCAAACTCCATCTGCTAATGGAAACTCTGATACAGTTAATGCACAGCAAAAAAGCATCTGTGTGGACATTCAGTTGGGATTGTTTTGTCAAAATTAATTTGAAATTTGAAGCTTAAACTTTTGAGTCAACATGGACGAGAAGTCTGGAGAGCACTATGGATGGAATCATAATAGCTACTGAGCTTACATGTCAAAAGATCCATCTCCATGACAACTGAGCAAACATCCACTGATAACATCGGTGGAAAAAGCTTGTGAGTGGACCTTGAGTTGGGATCGTTTTATGAAATGGAGCGAGTACTTCAGGTATTACTTTCTGAAGACATCAGCACTCCATGATGAACATGAGTCCTGTTAATACATTGTGAGAGAGATGAATTCTATGTGTGAATGTCTTAAAACCCACAGGAGTTCTTTCTCATCTCTTTCTTCTACTGTAAAAGAATCATTTGTGATGTTGATGGATCATGTTCTGAGTGTGTAGGGCTTTGAGTGTGCACACGTCACTTTGCAAGAATGACAAAATGTGTTTTTCAAACTCCTGTAACTTTAAATGACATGTAATTGGAAAAGCTTCTAAATATAGTAACAATATTCTGATGCTACATTTTTTTTTGCTGTCTAATACTGTCGAGCTCTGATAACTCCACTTTCTCTTGTCAAGGCATTGGACTGCTGGATAGCACCGTCAGTGCAGAGACTGATTGAGCAGATGTCACATGGACTAAGTCTACTGATCTCCTGGGGAAAGAGAACCCGCTTCAATGGATTTATGCTTCACAAAAAGTTATGCGTCAGTGAGTTCACAGTCTGTGTCTTGTTGGGGAAATGCTCTGAAGTACTTCAGCCTCCTTCCTTCGGGGAAATATAACCAGAAGTGTGACTAAAGTTGGGTGTCCCCTGGTGGCTGAAGTCCTTTTGATTTAGATTAAGTCATTATATTCTTAATGTCACTTTTATATCCCACTGATGGCCCAGTGTTTCATGTTGTTGTTATAATAATAATAATAGTAATAATTATTATTATAAAAATCAATTTAATTTGTATAGCACCTTTCATACAAGAAAAGCATTACAATAAAGCGAGATAGACATAGAATGAACATTTAAAAAACTTCAGCGGAGGTCATTTGAGGCTTATTAAATGTAAACTTTTTTGTAAATGTAAAGTGATTATTCGTACCTAGGAGTCTGACCCTCTTAATTTCCTGCCTGACACAAATTCACTACAGATCTCAACTACACCGACAAAGGCATTTTACATCCATCCCAGAACGTCTTCCTAAGGGTCTAACCCAGGGTTCGGCAACCCGCGGCTCCAGAGCCGCATGCGGAAGGACACGTCATGACTGCTAAGAACCAATCAAGTAGCGAACACGTGTGTCTACGTCATCGTTTCTAAACTTATGCATTTACGAAGAGGTAACTCCGGAGTTTTCAAACTTATCTGTCCTCGGGAGCGTTTTCAAACTCCTCCGTTTTCGGTGCTCGGAAACTCCGGCGTAGTGTGGATGCTCAGTGTAAACGTAGTGGAACATATGCGTTTCCAAATAGAAATGGAGTAGTGTGGACATGGCCTCAGGCTTTGACAAAAAATAACATGGAAATAAATAACGCTTAGTTTTTATTAATTTTTTGCACAGTGGACAATCTTTCAGGGGGAACACCTCCTATCTTGGAGTTTGAGGTGATGCTGTCACTGAAAATAAAAAATGTTTTAATATTTTGTCAACTAAAATGTGCATCACATCCTATTACGTCGCTGTCAGGCGCCTTTCCCTGCAGGTGGCTAATCATGATTTGCAGACCCCACAGGTAAAATGGCAATAAAATGTCAAGCATTGTCTTTATTCTTGTTCTATAATTTCATAAATACAACAAACTATAGTTTTTATATATATAATATAACTATATACAAAACTTTATAGGCTGTGATATCAAATAGCTTTTGTGGCTCCAGACACATTTTATTTGATGGAAAATAGGGCGAAACGGCTCTTTGGATAGTAAAGGTTGCCGACCCCTGGTCTAGATGAACTTTACAGCAATAAAATAATAAAAATGAATATAATAAAGTGCTTAACAGTAAAATAATATTCTGTTCACCATATGAGTGTAATGTGAATCTTTGCTTGCAAATGTATTCATTTATTTATAGTTGATGTTATTTTAATTTGTCCATCCCACTAAGTGTTGGTGAAGGAGAGTAAAATACAGTAGAACCTCAAGGTAGTGCATGATGAAAAAATGCATCTATGATGCAAAATGACAGATCCAACAAGCTTTGAGCAAGGTTGGTGATTAAAATGGTGCCAGGACAGGAGCCTAGCATGTTTTTATTTGATTCCATGTTTAAAAAAAATAAATGTAGATGACGTGGTTATGTAAATAGACATGTCAGAAACAGACTAGACACAAATAACACTTAAACCCACTGAAGAGATTTCATGGACTAGCTGCTCCACAGTGGACGTAACACTGCAGTGTCTCTCTGTCATGCTAACACACATCCTGTTATCAAGTTCCCAAGTTTGGTGAAGCGACCACGAGCCTTTGAAGAAGTGGGTCAGGCGCTGTTGAGGGCATGGATGATGCTCGGTGTTTTCTATCACTGCTCCCAGAGGATAAAGAGCACTGTGCTGCTCCAACCACTGCATATTGATTGGTTTAAGTAACTGATTCCACTGAGACCGGGCTGGCTTCTTTCCAAGAACAACAAAAAGTGATGAGGACAAATGTTAGGTTGAGTAAGGCCAAATAATAACTGAAATGTCAAATCTTCTCACATTTTGTGTAAGAAAATATGAATAATAATGGAAATATGAAAATCAAGTCTATCTGCTGCCTAGAGCATGTCATATGGAATAGAACACTGAAAATATAGAAGCTGGTTCAAATACAGTACAGTGCTCAGCCTGTTGAGATGTTGATACAACAAACTACTTGATTGCCGACCAACATTGATAAAACACCTATCAAATTTGATAGGTGTTTTATCAATGTTGGTAACACCTATCAAAACACCTATCAAATTTGATAGGTGTTTTATCAATGTTGGTCGGCAATCAAGTAGTTTGTTGTATCAATGGTCCCAAAAATGTACCTTCGCAGAAAAGAAATGCAGTTGGACTTGAAATAGTTATTGTTGTAAAGGAATGCATATGTTTTGCATAATCTATTAGCATATGGAACAATCTAAAATACTCAGATTAATAAGAAAATAAAAACAAATGATATATATAATAATATAACTTGAACTGCATTGTCCAAACAACAGGGCCAACAATTAAATAGGAATTCAATGAAAATAGACGTACTGTATATTATTTACTTTGTAACGTTACTCCTGAAGGCTAATTAGTACCATGTACTGTATCTAATCACAAGTCTTCCTGTTCTGAAAGAAACAGTAATCATGCACCACACACGGCACTGTCTCTGTGTGAGCTTGTGGAGGAGAGACAGCAGAGTGTGTATGGCAGCAACAGCACAGGTTGGTACAAAACACTGCAATTACGTGCAATACAACTCCCGCTGAGAGGCAACTAGCAGGCATGATACTCTGCTGGATGAGCACTTGGTAACATCTGTGCTCTGCTGCTGCTAAATGTACCCTACCAGGTAAAAAAGAGCCAGAGTGTGTGTGAATGAAAGGAGAGTGGAAGCAGAGCAGAGAAAAGCAGCATATAAAGGACCAGTGCTGACTGGATTTCCTTTGACATGGCTGAAACTGTCAGGTCTTGGGGGGTTACATAAAGGGAAGTGATGGGAAGATGGCAGCAGAGCCAAAGCAGGTCCAACTGTAGACTGTATATATAAGAAGTGGACATAGTCATCGTCACATCACCCATTGGTTTGTGGACTATGGTTTTGAAGTCTCGAGTTTGGCATTTTGGCTGTCGCCATCTTGGTTATTTGCAATCAGTGAACAGAAGAGACCATATTTGGACTATGGAAGGGTGCGTAGTAGCGACCTGTCAATCACAATGTAGCCCCGCCCTAAAGCATCCCCTCTTTTATGGTCTGTTTGACTCTAAATGGACCATAATGTACTAAATGAACATCATGCTGTATTGAAGAAGACTTGAAACTAGAGATTGAGACCATAAACTCATGTTTACGATGTTTACTGAGGTAATAAATCAAGAGAGAAGTGGAGTCATTTTCTCATAGACTTCTATACAACCAGAGGAGTCGCCCCCTGGTGGACAGTAGAGAGAATGCATATTGGCTTCCCGTTTCAGAATCGAAGGTTACCATGGAGCATCATCAAGAACACTTCAATCCTGAAATTGCATCATTAACAGTATGTTAGTTTCTGGAGTGAACTACTTCCACTTCTTGGAAGTATGCTCAGAAGGTAGAACCTCGTCCCTCAATCAGAAGATCAGTGGTTCGATCCCTGATTCCACTTGTCTGTGTCGATGTGTCCTTGCATGGTAGTCCCTGTCATCAGAGTATGAATGGGTGAATGATGACATGTAGTGTTAAAGAGCTTTGAGTGGTCGGAAGACTAGAAATGCGCTATACAAATACAGTCCATTTACCATTCTTCCTGCATATTTACGAAATCTGTGACGGATTTTATATTTTGTTGGTGTCAAAAGACCCAAAACATCTGGCACATAGTTTGTTTTATGGGATGTTACAAACTAAATGACCAAAGGTATGTGGACATCAGCCATTTCAGCCATAATTGGGAGCTGAACAGATGATTCTGACACCATGAGCATCCATTGATGCTGCTATAACAGCCTCCACTCTTCTGATTTCAGGCTTTCCATCAGATGTTGGAACCTGGCTGCAGGGATTTGCTCCCATTCTGACACAAGAGCAACAATGAGGTGCAACACTGATGTTGGCTGATCTGGATTTGGTTGGTGTTCCACTTCACGTTATTACCACAGACTTTGAAGAACGCTATTGTCTAAAATATCTGTGTATGGTGGAGGATTAAGATTAAGACCACGTGTCTACATTTTTGGCAGAATACTGGAGTGTAGGATGCTTCCAGAGAACAGGCTCCTGGCAGAAAGTGGAGATCAAGCTTGAGGATGACTGGATGTTACAGGAGCTTACAAGCATATGAGCACATACACTGTTAGCATCACGATAAAATCACGCTTTAAATCATTGACTGAGAAAACTTTCCAGCCCTGCAGCGATTCATCATCACTGGAGCAGCCTGTCCTCTGATGATGGCAAATAAACAATTTGGCTTCCAGCCTGAGAGAAGTCTCACACAATCACATTACCATCCAGACTTCCCATTAACAACCTTAAATGTCTTGGATGCAGTCATATAGAGATTTAGTTTTTTTTATGCAGCTTTGTGTTTTAATATGTTTTAAGTTACAAAGTCCCATTGAGAGTTTGAAACAAGGTAACTAAATGAAGTTCAGTTCCATATGACACCAGGACCACTAGCAGTAGTGTTTTATTTCTTATTTTATTCTATAGTACTTTACTTCCATTATTAAGCTCTGAGTCATCTGCATGTTCACTGATGCAGAGCAGGGTTAATGCATGTTAGGGATGACAGACATGCAGCACATCTAAAAATACTCCCAATGTCCTTTTTCTTATCCTGGCCAAGGTATGCTCAATGTTCAGTAGGAAATTACAAGATAGTTTCTTTGCTAGCTATTTCTAACTTTGTCTATGTTTTGTGAATGTATCTTAAATTCAGCTCCTTGCATTACAAGGTCTTACTGTAATAGAGTACTCTAGCAATTTAGTATTGCTTTTCTATGAGGTTGGAGCAAATTATCCTGAATATTTTGTCTTTAGTGTGGGTCAAGAACCAAGACACTGCGTCCTGCATTTCCCATTATGCAACTCAATATTATCTTAGATATCACACATCTCAACCATAGACTTGCTGAAAGGCATAGGAAGTGGACGTAGTCATCATGACATCACCCATTGGTTTGTGGACTGCCTTTCTGAAGCCTTGAGTTCTGCGTTTTGGCCGTCGCCATCTTGGTTATTTGCAACCAGTGAACGGAAGTGACCATATTTGGACTATGGAAGGGTTAAAGCCGTGGTAGCGACCTGTCAATCACTGTGTAGCCCCGCCCTAAAGCATACCCTGCTTTATGGTCTGTTTGACTCTAAATGGACTAAATGAACATCATGCTGTATTGAAGAAGACTTGAAACTAGGGATTGAGACCATAAACTCATGTTTACAATGTTTAAGACACAGCATTGGCAAATGTCCTTGGGTAAGATACTGAATCCAAAATAGCTCCCAAATTGTTGGCAAATTGGTGCGTGTGTGCTTGAATGGACATTTGGTTTAGGTTGATGGGCTGGTGGCACCTTGCATGGCAGCCTCTGCCATATAAATGGTTGGAAAGACTAGAAAGGCTCTATATAAATGCATGTCCATCGACATGTATGCCTAGAATACATAATCACCCACTTCATGTAGGTATATAAAATAAGCTATTACGTTAATAAGCCATAATGTATTTCTTTGTACTATTGCAGGGGTCGCCAATAGGCGGACCGCGGTCCGGATCCGGACCCAGACACCGTTGTATCCGGACCCAGGACCTAAAACCGATAATTGAGAATTATTAAATTTTGACGGAGCGGCTCTATTTTAACCGGCGCAGCTTTTTCAGCCTTTACGGTACTTGTTCAGCGGTGCAAATCACATCAAGTGATGCAGCTCAGCCAATCAAATATGAGTATTCTGACAAGTTTCCTGAATCGAGTGAGATACACACACGGGAGAGACGAGGAGAGGACGAAGAGTAGGAGAATAATTACGTGAGTCAGAGAAGTTATTTCACATGACGAGAGAAAAGTGGTCCGCGAGACCAGAGAGACCAGAGTCTTTAACCAAGAATGAACAGACTCTTATAGGTTAATTCTTCACACGGACAGTTTATAACCAGTAGGTCTCACATGTTCAGAGACCGTGGCGATTATTAAAAGCAGTAATGTAAAGCACAACTCTTTTGAGCAAATATACCCACTCACATCTGAAATGAAGTCACAGAAAATAAACCTAAGAGCCCAATATGATCAGAATCCTAACGCATTAGTTCACTGTCCAATGATATTAACAGAGAGAATAGAGCTGAAACAAGTGGTTTAATAACCACAGATAAAGTCCATGCTCACTGATTTATCTTGTTAGAATATGAGAAAAATGTGGCTTTTTGATTGACATCACTTCACACCTGAATGAAGTGAATTTTAAACTGCAGGGCAAATCGGTGATATTCATTCATTTTTCTAAAATGAAGTACTTTATTTTAAGATGCACATTTTTCAAAAGCTTTCTGTTATGTAATTTATTCTTTAATCCAGCCATTATTTTACTTGAAATGAGAAGAACATTTATTTATGTATTTCTATGTATTATTCATAATCCATCCAGTTAAATTTGAAAACTGAGAATAATAATTGTTAAAATATAATGTGTGATGTGTCCTTTATTTGATTTGAAAGTTGACTACACAGAGATGTTGTTACTACTACTAGGCTACTTCTATGTATAAATATACTGTGTATATATATGGCACTAAATAGCGCAAGTTAGATATTATTGTAATGTTTCGGACCTTTGCCTGAGGAGATTTTCTCAATCTGGACCTTTTGGAATTTTAATTGAATACCCCTGCTCTATTGTATTCTTGTTTGATACAGTATATAAACTTTATGCTTTTGTCCATTGTTGCTTTTTGTATATATTTATTAAGCTATTGGTCAGTGAAGAGCTATACATAGACTTTCTGTGCTCTTAATGTGGCCAAATCTAACAACCTAATGCATATGTAATCCAGTAGCCTATACAAAAACACAGACACTTCATAACCAGCTCAAAGTGAACAATTACATTTATCATAATAAAAAAGATATACAATTCGGGCCAGTCGAGACAACGCGACTGCACTGATGAATGTTCCGGCGGCTTGTATGTTCAAAAACAGAGTCAAATCCAGAGAAGCAGATTAATTCCAGACTAGCCTACAGACATGTTTGCAGCCTCAGGCTTTCACAGCTCAGTGAGTTTAAACAGAGCTCCACCCGAACACTTTATTTTCTGTCGGAGTCTGTTGTAAAACGCGGTTCATCTTTGTGGTGTGTTTTGTGCGTTAATGTCCCTGTCGCTGACCGCGCGCCGCGCCGTCCCCACACAGTCAACCACAGTCAAAGAATAGTTGAACACCGGCTTACCTTCGACAGCCCGTACCGTTGGCATTATCCATAGAAAATATAAGATATCCATAATCATAGTAATTCCGGGCACTGGACTGTAAAAAGTCAATGCGTTCATAGCGCCGTCCAGCAGCGGGCCATTGAATGTGGATTCATTCAGAGCTGCAGAGCATCCTCCTCCTCATCACCATCAGCAGCAGCAGTGGAGGGATAATGGATGAGGAGCTGCTGCACCGGCCAGTTTGGGCGAAACCAATAGGAAGGGGCGGAAAATCACAGCACAACACCGGCATCCCGCTGACCGCAGGGTTTACCTGCGGAACTCGTCCTGGATAGGAAGTGAAAGAAGTATTATTACGATTATAACGGTTTGTTTAGGATGAGTTACAGGTGAAAGTCTTGATCATAGCAGTACTGTTTATTTCCTATAAAGGAAATACACTTATTTACTCAAGAACTATGCCTACTAATGCACTATTTTCGGTAGTAGTATTTTTGGGGAGACTGGGGTTGGTTGGCACACTTTTCACTCTGCCGTATTTCCCTGGCATGAGTTATGTTAGAATAGTTGCACCAGCAGCAAATTAAAGATTAAGGTCTCAGTTAAATATGTTTTAATGTATACATGATTTCGAAAATTAGGTGATTTAAGATTTAAGTGATGTGGTGCATTTGTGGGCACAAATTATCAATCTTTCAAAATGTTTTTTTAATCTATCAAAATACCCCAACAAAAGATACAGTAACAGTTAAATATGAATGGACACATTTTACCTTGTGATGAAGCCAGTTACCATCACTCATCAAAGACTTTAAAATCTTAATTAAAATGTATAGCTTATTCCTATGTCTAGTAACTAGAACCAACACATTTCCAATAGCTCTATCTAACAGTTTTATAATATATTTAGCCCACAGAACATGTTCTACGTTCGATACTATACAACTGAAATGTTACCCTCACAAGGTAGTTATTGACTTTCAAATGTTTTAACATAGTGGATGAGTGGATGTCAAGAAAGCAAACATTATGATGTTACATTTTTGTTGCTGTGACCTTCAAAGGACCAGAAAATAGCTGTGTGCCAACCAATCACAGTCTCCCCTACTTGAGCATTACACCTTGTACTCCCAACTCGTCAAAAACACCCACTTTGACAGTAGAGATCGAACAGAGGTCCCCTTTAACGATGCACCAGGCCTTCAACTAACTTTAGTGTTATCACTCTCGTGGCATTTGTGGACGGTAAGAGCATGTGATGAAGTATAAGTGCAATAGAGTCTGTTTGCTGTGGGCAGGAGGGTGGAGGGTGGGGTCAAAGAAACACAAGACTTTCAACCAGGAGACCATTGTTCATGTCCCATGTGCAACTAAAGATAAACATTGACTATGTATACAACATATATATATACAGGCCATCCCGACACATTCAAAACTAATGCTGGTACTTTGACTTAAGTAAAGGAGTTGAATATGAATACCACCACTGTTTATATATTTCTACACTATTTCATTCCTTCCTCTTTTTTCTATTTATTCATTTTAAAGCCTCACACCAACTTTCACTTTGATCAATTCTTCTTTCTTTGTCATTTAATTTCTATCGATCTAATGTGCCTGGCAGATTCAAATTCGTCATTATTACTGTGCTTACTTCAGCATTTTACACTCTGAGACTGGTCTGTCAGTCTTTAACTGTCAACTGAAAAGAGACTTAACGGGTAATTACATTAATTTAGTCTGGCGAGACAGTCTTAAAACATATAAGAAGGCCCTCCGTAATACCAGAGCAGCTTATTACTCATCATTGATTGAGAAAAAGAAGAACAAGCCCAGGTTTCTCTTCAGCACTGTAGCCAGACTGACAGAGAGTCACAGCTCTGTTGAGCCGAGTATTCCTGTAGACCTCAGCAGTAATGACTACATCTTCTTCTTCTTCTTCTTCTTTTTGTTTAACTGAAACGTGATGGTTAAATGACTTCATGTACTTCTTTAATGATAAGATTATAACTATTAGAGAGAAAGATTGTAGCCGACCCCTCTCA
Organism: Anarrhichthys ocellatus; assembly: GCF_004355925.1. Classification (NCBI taxonomy): domain Eukaryota; kingdom Metazoa; phylum Chordata; class Actinopteri; order Perciformes; family Anarhichadidae; genus Anarrhichthys; species Anarrhichthys ocellatus. The sequence continues at coordinate 216,371 of NW_022280138.1, forward strand.
TCCTGGACATAAACTGTTTGAGCCTCTTCCATCTGGCAGGAGGCTGCAGTCCATCACGACCAAGATCTCACGCCACATGAACAGTTTTTCCCGTCTTCAGTTGGACTCATCAACAAAGCCAGGTGTAACAGGCCAAATTAACCCCCGCCCAGAGTATACCTGGGTATACTTTGACTGGGGGTATACTATGGCATGTTACAGGCAGGATAAGGGTGGTGGACAAAAACCGTTACGGTATGTAGGTTAAAGAGAAAGCATACGACAACGCCAATACATCGGGCAAGTCCACACATATGAAGGGCCACCATCCCGGTCTGTCAGTGACGGGGGACACTCCGTTGTGGAAAACAAAGGATTTCAAAATCTGGTTAAAGTGCTTGAGCCACGTTACGAAATCCCCTCACGCACCCACTTCAGCATGAAGATCGTTCCAGACCTCTATGAGAAGGACAGCTCACTTCATCACGGTGGAGTGGATATTCAAAGTCCGGGGCTGCAGACACGCACGGCCCCTCTGTAAGAGTACACAGACACACATCTGGCGCTACCCTTTACCCAGCTAATGTAGATATATTCTCATCTTTATGAAAATAAATATCTTAAATATTTTTGTTTTCATGTAAGACTATAGCCCAAAGTTATTTGCTTTAAGTGTTCTTGAAGTTCAAAATGGAAAGCAAAATTATATTTGTCTTGTGAGGAATTTAAGTTTTGAAGCTCCTAATTATGGATATTATGTGATACAATGTATTTACTTAAGGAAGTTTAGACCAAGAAGTGTGTTTGAGTGTCTGTGTGATCAGGTTTGAGGAATGTGCTGGAGCGGGGGTTTGTGCGAAAGTGGCTGAGTGAGGTGTTAAGATCAGAACAATAGGTCAACGGCCCAGGAGGGGCTTATTGGATTTCAGCCAATCATTGAGCTGATCGATATGCAATGTGACTTTTCAGAGACTTTGGGGGAAAAAGGAGATGTGAATCCCGGAGAGATTCAGACCTCCTTGGTACCATGGGGCAGATACACCAATCTGTCGTGCGGTGCGGACGGGGCCTCAATTTCATGGAATTTATGTTTGTTTTGTTATTATTAGTGCGATTCGGTTTGTAACTGTTTGTAACTGTTTTTGTGTTTGTTGGATAATAAATCCATTAAGATTTTGACTTAAACCTTCTGTTGTGTTTTGGAGGAGATTGAGAGCACATGGCTGCAGGGAGGGGGGCGATTTCTCTGTGTCCAAAAGTTCGGCCCTAACAGTATCCTCCCCTTTTCTTTGCTGATCCGAAAAATGATACGAACCATGACTGAAAAACCGTGATCCGAACCGAACTGTGAGTTCTGTGATCCGTTGCACCCCGAGTCAGAGCACAGAACCTATTGAGGGACAACACGCTCTATCTTCTGAGCACCGAAACCCCACCAATATGTAGAAAGTCACACAACTGATTCGCGACTGCTTTCTCAAGGATCTTAAGCCATGTCCACACTACCCCATTTCCATTTGAAAACGCATATGTTTTGTTTGTTTACACTGAGCGTCCACACTACGCCGGAGATTCAGAGCACCGAAAACGGAGGAGTTTGAAAACGCTCCCGAGGACGGATAAGTTTGAAAACGCCGGGGTTGCGTATTCGTGTGGACGGTCATTGATTATCGATCTACTACCAGGGTAATTTAACAATGAAATAGACGCTGACGTATTTACGCCAAGATGATGTTATATTGAGTATTGAAGGAGCTGCTACAATGTTACCATAGCCTAGCACCGATCGATCTGAGCTCCATTGAGAAGACAAGTACAAATCGGCATCATTACGTAGTTATTTCGGAGTCCCTTTTTGCCGGTTTATTGCCGTTAAATCACAGTCAAATCTGTTTATTTTGTGTTCATACAGCTGTAGTAAACAGCCGACGTGTGGCTTGCTAGACACAGTGAATACACTACGATAAAATCCACAGAGCTCCTCCAAACAATGTTATGAACCCAGACATGATGCCGTTTAATTTCCCGTGATATCTGGAACTTCCACAACACGTACTAAGCAGAAATAGAGGTTATTTTTACATGGTTGATGGTGGACAGTTGAATGGCTTTCAGGGCGATAAGCCACGCCCCCTCTCCAGCGCGATTCCCGCGAATGAACACAAATAGTCCCCGGCGAGACCGGCGGTGCGAATAACGCGATTAACATTTGGTATGACCACAGCATTAATCTGGACGAAGATCATCTCGAAAATCATGCTGAAACGCTGTGTGGACGGAGATCGTTTTAAAAGGTATTAGTGTGGATGTAGCCTTAGAGACTGGATGTAGCCTTAGAGACGGGAAGGTTGGAGATCGGTCTATAGTTAGCCAACACCTCTGGATCAAGAGTGGGCTTCTTAAGAAGAGGTTTAATTACAGCTACTTTGAAGGACTGTGGTACATGGCCTGTTAGTAAAGACAGATTGATCATATCTAGTAAAGACGTGCTAACTAACGGTAACACTTCTTTAAGCAGCCTAGTCAGTATAGGGTCTAAGAGACAGGTAGAAGGTTTAGATGAAGAAATTTTTGAAGTCAATTTGTCAACGTTGATGGGAGAAAAGCTTTTTCTAAGGTTACTCTATTTGAGGATTGATCGGTACTGGTTGAGGGCAGGAGATTATTAATTATCAGAATCAGAACCGTTGCACATACAAGGAATTTGACAAAATACAAGACATGATTTAAAAATAGAGACAAAAATATGGTAAATAAACAAACAAATAAGAGAATATTAAATCAAGTATATTATTAAAGTGTCATGTGTATATTAACAGGGAAAAGAGTTCAAGGGTGTTGAAGAAGAAATCATCCTGGGGATGTAAGTGTCAGAGTAAGTGGGGGTCCCGGTGTAACAGGCCATAGTATACCCCCAGTCCGGACTATACCTGGGGTTAAAGGGGCCTAGGCTAAATTATACCCCGGGTATATTATGGCCTAGGCCAGGGGTCGGCAACCTGCGGCTCTTTAGCCTCTCTATTGTGGCTCCCTGAGGTCCCCAACTGGCGCACCGGATCCGGACCCAGGAATTAAAACCGATAGATAATTTGGAATTATACACATTGGACACAGAGTTAAAACTTTAACTGGCGCATCTTATTCAGCCGTTACGGCATTTGTTCGGCGGTGCAGGAATCACACCGACCAATGCATTGCAAATCACATCACGTGATGCAGCTCAGCCAATTAAATATGAGTATTCTGACAAGTTTCCTGACTCGAGTGAGGTTTTCACACACATGACACACGGGGCTGAGACGAGGAAATAGAAAGAAGAGCAGGGAAATTGCGCTAATCGAAGAAGTTATCTCACATGACGTTGTCCAAAAAGAGAAACGTGTTCAGAGAGAATATAATTTATAAGCAAGAATGAACATAATCTTATATGTTAATTATTCCCACAGGCAGTTAAATCCTGTACCTCTGTCAAGCGCTTTTCCCTGCAGGTGGCTAATCATGATTTTCAGACCCCCGCCCTCTGTAAACTATCAATGGATAAATCCAAAAAAAGAAAAGTCACGGAGGAAAATAGAGAGTTTAACTCTGCGTGGACGTCTTCATTTGCTTTCACTGCCAACGATGCTGACTTACCTGTATGTAGAACAAGCACACAGCATTTGCTGAAAAGTGTCACGCTGGAGATGAGCGAAAAAGAGCGATTTCTCAGCTGCTGCAGGAAACTCTCCTCATCATAAGAGTTTGATATTATTATAGCAGGTAAAATTGCAAAAAAATGTCAACAATTGTCTTTATTCTTGTTCTATATTTTCATAAATACAACAAACTATAGTTTTTGTATATATAATATAACTATATATACAACTTTATAAGCTGTGATATCAAATAGCTTTTCAAATTTTATTTGGTGGAAAATAGGGCAAAATGGCTCTTTGGATAGAAAAGGTTGCCGACCCCTCGCCTAGGCCAATTTATACTCCGGGGTATAAATTGGCCTAGGCTAATTCATACCCCTCAGGCCAGATTATACCCACATGATACCAGTAGTGTTGAGTGATATACACAAGAATTACTTAATTTTTCAACATTTTATTGGGGGTTCAGCTTTGTCAGGTAAGTTAAGTGAGAAAGCTAACTGACTTAAATCTTAAAACTCTAAAACATAGACTTTTATTACTTCAACCAGTGAAACAGAAAAAATATTAGACTTCCACAAAGATTACTATGTCCTGAAACTGCAACTTCTAAGACTAGCAAGTCCTTGCTACAATATAAATGTTCAAAGTTAAACACTGATAACAACATCAAAATGATCATGCTTGTTTTCAAGATAAAGTGCATGTTCTGTTGATGACTGCAGATTGAAGCTTGCGGGATAGGTCAACCGATCCATGGAGTCACCGACTTTTGTGTGGATGACGATGTCACAACTCAACAGATTCGCTGTGGCCATGATCTCTGCATCAGTTGCCCAGACTCCATCATGAGAGATGCCAGAGATGTTCACATATTCATTCACATTTTGGTTCAAGTAGTCCTGTAGATTTTTTGCCAAGTCAGTGTTCATGTGGTGGACGACTTTATCTCTGAGAAGGGAGTGGTTGTCCTCTGATCCTGTCAGGATGTAGCTGATGGCCCGGAAGTAGCAGTTCCCATCACCTTTGGTTTTATATGTACGCCGTGGTTGTCCAAGGTCCTTTGTGCATCCACAGTAGACAACCTTACCAAACGTAAGGCCAAGAGTGGTGCTAAGATACTTCCTTCCTGAACTTGGAAGTGGGTTGAAAGTCTTGGTCTGCTTGTGTTTCTGTGAGATGTAGATGTCATCGTCTGGTTCTTCACGTGGTCTTTTGAGTGTCTTTTGCTTTGGGCTGT
>NW_022280138.1:241224-305773 GCF_004355925.1 Anarrhichthys ocellatus
CATTTAAGTGTGACAAACGTGCAAAAAAATAAGAAATCAGGAAGGGGCCAAACGCTTTTTCACACAACTGTGTATGTAATGAGCATTGTTGGAGGGAGCCTGAGATCTATTCTGAAACACTTACAACATAACGATGAGTGGAGAGGAGGCTCCTACACAGAGAACTACTACCTATCAGTGAGTGGAGAGGAGGCTCCTACACAGAGAACTACTATCTACCTATCAGTGAGGATAGAGAGAGATGTGAGAAGCATTCCAGGAAAAGATAAGTTAATCCTGCTCTGATTTACTGTAAAACAGGGACCACCAGGAGGATCCCCGTGAGACTCCTTTATCAGGCTGAACTGTCAGAACATCTATTGAGTCACAAGCAGCCAGCACTTACCACAAACCTCTGGTGGTACACCCTAAAGACACCCCCCCTCTACTCAGCAATTTTCTTTCGAATGCTCTTAAAACCTCTTCTCACTCCTGTAAAATTTGCCTAAAACGCCTATCTACCGCGTACCCAAAGTAAACTGACAGCTCTTATTGAACCATTGGGAGTACATGTATGATTTTAGTCTCTATTGAACGGTAACACTCAGAAGTTTCTTCACAATCAGTCAGAATCACTGTAAGTGCTACTAGCAGTGAGCTATGGAGTTTTCAACACATTGAAACAGAAGGTTTATGTTTCCGCGTGGACTTGTTTTGGCCAACAGATGGCAGCAGTTATCTATGGCTGGGACTTACATGCTTGAAAAGACAGTCCTACAACAGCATGCAGTCACGACACCTGGTAGAAGTTATAATTTGATAACAATACGACAGAAAATTAATATTTTACACGTGGTTTACTAAGAGTGGGACCGCATAAAAACGCATTTGGAGGCTAGCATCACCACGTCAAAATGCATATACTACAATAAACCACGTGTGCGAAATTCAAACTTAATTTATTTATGTTGATGTATGGTTAACTATATCATATTTAACCATTGTCAACTTTCACAGATTCTTGAAAATTCTCATGAACCAGACTTTGGTCTTGATAATCTGTCTCAGGTACCTCAGTCACGGTTTCAATTTCAGTTTTGAAAACTTTCCCAGAGGGCCATCTGATAAATCTGCATATCCTTGTCTTCGTAATTTCATTGGCTATATGGAGCCTGAGTTTGAACAGGATCTGTTGTGATTGGCTCGAGCTTTACCCAAAGAAGAGAGGCGGGCATTGTCTTTCAAAGCGGACTCTCGTTGGCTGTTCCAGACTGTGACCGGGCTATAGAAGCTCCTATTGGGTCAAATGAGGTGTCAATCTAACCGGCGGAATGCAGGCTCCATTTTGCGGTGAAAATCTCCGCTCTGTTGACATGGAAAGTGAAATTATGCCCAAAATATGATCGCCAGTTATCATATCTGCTGGCTAATTTGAAATGATGCAACAGCCCCCCGTGGGTCTTTATGGACGTACTAATGTGTTTTGGACTAAATCTTTTACTGGATTCGATCGAGTGGACCCTTAGCCACCTAGCAAGACCGTTTTTGCTGGACTAGCATGCACAAGGGGGACGTTATGAATCATAATGAGTCACAGCGATATTTTATCGGCTATTTTTGGAGTGCTTGTTTGACAGAGACGTTAACTGTACCTGCTGTTGTTATTGTATCTTGAAATGGTTTGCATAAATCGAATTACAAGAACCGTAGCTTTCTAATGAGATATCACATTAATACTCATCGTTACAGAGCAGTTGTGTACATAACACAAATATGCCGTTATCACTCTGACGGCCCGCCCGCGGGCCGTCAGTGTGAGATGAGGAGATAAAAAAAAAAAGAAAATCCTCCCCCATACCGATATGGTGATGAAGTCATCTACTGGATGAGTGATGCATGTGTGGAATTAATCCCGGAGGATGTGAGATGATTTGATTGTAGAGAATGAATGTTTAGCAGGTTTCCATCCCACAGCTCTCCATACATTTGGCTTGCGGCTGAATCTCCCAGCAGATTATGACATCACGGTGGAGTGGGAGAATCAGCGCTTCATCTGGAGCCAGTCAGGATTAAGTGCATGTAGGTAATGCTCTGTAGTGAATGCTCAGGAGCAGTAGAGATGAGTTCATGCAGTCCTGCTGGCTTCTCCCCTGTAGACCTCGCAGAAAAGGAAATTGTGGATTTTAGCTGTCTAAAGATGAGGAATGACAAAAAGCAATGAGAGACATCTGTGGCTTGTTTTCCCTCCTTTGGTAAGATAAATAATCTCTCTTGCAGCTGCTGTTTGTGAGAGCAATTTTCAATTGAACTTGTCAACGGAAAAAGAAAGTCTTCGTCAACCGTTATTCAAATCCTGAAAGAGGCTTGTGCTTTATGTTGAGGCACACTCATTCTTCAGTACGTGTTACTAACACTAACATTGTTGCTACTCATAAGAACCAGCAGGCAAGATGAAGGTGAAATGGACCATGCTGGGAATGGTTGTCTTCTTTCTGCTCTCCGTGGTCATGACCTGCTGCTTCATATGGCAGTATAGGATGCCAAAGCTGAAAACAGGTAAAGTCTATCAGACCAACACAGATTTACACCCCAGAACACCCACACATGACTTTCCAACCTGGAACTACGTTTGGGCCTGCACCTCCTTAGCCTCTTTGGTGTAATTGCTCGTTTGCAGGAGCGGCAGCAGGATTACACAAAACTGGAAATAGTAGCAGCAGGATTAGCAGCCGCGTTAAAGCTGATTTGAACTCCTGCTGAGAGACGAGAGGAGCAAATGTGGAGCTGAGCAATGCTGGATGTTTCTGGGTGAAATGACAACAGCCACGACCTTCAGTTGCTCAAGCGTTGTGTGTGATGTAAATCTGAATTTGTCTCAGTGTTCAGAGTGTACTGTCTGACTGTGACAAACATGAGGTTATATAATATAAAACACTCATCTTTATAACCTGGTACTGCTGGGAAAATTAAAGCAGGTTGACATATTTACAGCACTTAATGATAAACTGTACAGTAGGATTGTTTTACAGCTACAAGCTGCATTTTTGTTCTATCAAAAACCTGCATTCCCTCTTACCTACTACCACTAATACATCATGACTCAATGGTAATATATATATGGTAATATATATATTTTATAAACTGGAGAATACTGTCCTATCAAAAGACTGTATTAGTAATAATGTATAGATAGGTATAAGATGTTTTTCTCACTTTTAGAAGCATGCTTGTCATTTACTTTTACTAAAAGGGCCATTGAAAAATGTTTCAGTTGTGAGCATTAAAAATAATATTCCATTAACTTCCATTGTGTTGAGGTCGAGACATGTCAGAACCTGGACCAGTAAAACCAAAACTATCTGCACAGAGGTACACTAACAGTGTTACCAACCCTTTAACATACTGCACATAATACAATTAAAGGTGCCATTCCCTTGCTAGTTATGTCTCTGCTTATATTCTAAGCGTGCCATTTTTTTTCGTGGAACCATTGCATGGACCGCTTACTTGAGGGAGAAATGTGGTGAGCATCTATTAATTCGATTTTTGAAGAAAGGATAACCAAACAAGAGGCAAGGCTATCAAGATTCAGGTTAGCAAGATTTAATAAGATGGACGGATCATTGATGGGAAGGAAAAGATCATCAATCAAACATGTCCATCAAATCCCAAATAGAGGGAAGCATGAAGTTCATGTTTATCTAAATGTCATATGGATTAAATCCAACGTTTTTCTCTCTTTTGCTGAGAGTTAATAAAATCCAAATGACAAACGCTAGATGCTTAACTACAATGTTTTTGTGTTCTGCATGTGATAATCGCACAAGTTACAACATGAACAATAGACCGCATTGGAGTTCTTGTTTACGTTTGACTCGGCTAGGCTAGCAGTTTCCCTCTGCATCCTGTCTTAGTGCTAAGCTAGGCTAAAAATCTCCTGGAACTAGTCAATCTCTAGGATTGACAACAAACAGCTGAGTTTCACACATGGTCAAAATCTTTTAACATGTTTAATTGATGCTCATTTGATCCACTTTTGGATGTCTGCATCTCTGTTACAATTGGGGTGTATATCCCCAACAGTGACGGATGAGTTGTATCTACATGTTTCATACGTGATAAGCCTTTCATCCTTTTCCACAGAAGTGGTTGGAAAACAAGAGGCAGTAGAGGAGATGTGCCCTCTCTTTCCTGAGCCTGTGCCCCTCACCCATCCCATCACATCGCTGAGAGTGGCCTTAGAAAGAGTGAATCTCTTTTTTTTGTCTAATTTTTCTTCATCTTATTAAAATGTTTTGTCATGGGAATATCCTGGGTATGCTTGTAGTTTTCTTACTGAATCTTCTCCGAACAGATAGATGTACTTCTGAGGTCGAGTGTTCATACCACCAAGCTGCCAGCGATATCAGCCATTGTGGTTTTAAATGACTCTGTTTTGTGGAATGGAAACTTTGGCAAGAAGAACGTAAGCGACCCCTCCTCATCTGCCCCCAATGAGTACACGGTGTACAGGTGAGATTTACAGCTGGTGTCAAAGAGATTAACATCAAATATGACAGAGATATGACAAAAGAGAAGTGGTGATTTGTCTAAATGCCAAATACTTAGTCATTAATAATAATGATAGCCAGTCCATAATATTAGCAACTCCATCTGAACAATAATCATTACCACATGATGTAACCTGCAGTCTAATTCTTCTATTGGATTGCATCTTAGATTTAGAATTAGGATTAGACATCATTGTATTAAGTAAACTCCATATAGGATCAGTGATCAATGAGACTGAACCACTCAATAAATGAAGTGCTTTAATGGATCTGTGCAGCAGCAGTGGGGATGCTATGTATTAATAAACCAGGATACATGTAATCAATGATAATATGCATGTGTTACGCTCACTTTAATCACTGTGATTGCAGAATTGCAAGCCTCTCTAAGATCTTCCCCACACTGATGCTATACAAGCTGTGGGAGGAGGGCCTTGTGGACTCTCTGGACGACCCTTTGGACAAATACGCAGACAACTTCACCATTAAGGACCCTCTGTGGAAAGGTGGGGGGCCGGCATCCTCGTCAGTCAGGACCCTCGGCAGCCACTCTCCTGGACTCACCTTACGCAGGATGGCCGGCCAACTCTCTGGTAACCACACTTTTTTTTTTGTCTTTAATGACATGGTGGCCATCTTTGATAATCAACATTAATGCTACAATACAGGGAAACCAATATTTAGGATAATTACACAATTTATTCAGCAAGATAATCATCCCAAATGAACACCAATGTCTTTTTCATTTTGAAGCAGAAATACAGTCAGCAGAAGTAAAAAGCTAAAGTTAGGCTATAAACAAACTACAATACGGTCACATGATTTCATGTCACCACCACTGAGCTAGAGGCGGTCTAGTCGGCGTGATGACGTTCTCATTTAGCCACTTGTTAGCAACCGCCTGTTTTAAGATCCGTAAAAGCTTGTGGGAGATTTACTGATGTATTTCATGTCATTGAACAAAACATTAAAATCTCTTCAGTTTGTGTCAACCACAGACCTTATATCAGGCATCTAACCAAAAACACATTAAAAAAAGAAACAGAAGTACAACAAATGTCAGGGCTTTAGAAATCATTCCTGCAGCACTGTATGACATTTAATAGATTCCACTGGGCCCGAAGAAACACAAGCAATCAAAGCCAAGGAGTCAATTACTCTGATCAATATTAAGTTACAACATTGCCTTTTTTCACCTCAAATGTTTTCATAAAAACTTCATACTGTTCAGCTGCAAAATGAGAAAGTTTGTGACCCAGCCGCCATGTTGAAAGCAGTCAAGCCAACACCAAGCACCGGCCACCAAAAAGTAATTTGTATTACAGTTACTAACTGTAGCTTTAAAGGAACAAAAGAAATGTGCAGCCTGATTCCACATCTCTGAATCACCAGCATCATCTCTGATTTGTTCAGTGATTAACATAGTTTTGGTGTTCTCTCCGGAGAAACAGTCAAATAATTGCTTGGAAGTTGGGAGTATAAGAATGGGGGTGCCATAAGTTATCTTTTTTTGCAGATTCTTCATTCATATGCAGAATTTGTAGGCAATGGGACAACACTTTGGTATCAGAAGCGTTCTGTTTCCCTTTGCAGTTTGTGTAGTATTGACCAATCATGTACAAGCAGGCTTTGGTGGAATGCAGGGAAACAGTCCGTGTGGAGAGCAAATGAGGCAATCAGGGAAGCCACTGGCTATCTTTTATCTATGATTTGCTTTTTATTGATTTAAAATGAGCTTAAACTGGCTACTTGTGAAATAATCCGGTCGTTTCACGTCGTCTCTCAACTCCAACTCCAGACCCACATATTGCAGTTGCTAATCAGACTGTAAACAATGAGCAGCGCATGGAACAGGAAGTCTTGGCCCAGATATCTGCTGGCTGCACCGGAATCCTGGAGGCTTATCTGCTGTCAGGCCGATGGGTTCCGCGATTACAATTCAAGTGACCAAACTACATCCAAACTATGCAACAAGCATGATTGCAGGGACCGAGCTGTACAGGTTGTTGTAAGAGCGCTTCTGAAAAAACATTGAAAACAACATCTTTCTTCAATAATCATGGAAACAATAAGTTAACTGTTAACTGCTCCTAGCAACTTCAGTTTTCAGGTCAACGGCTCGATCCTCGACTGGGACGTGTCACGTGTCGAAGTGTACCTGAGCAATACACTGAACTCCAGGCTCCCCGGGCGCCTGTCATTGGCAGCCCACTGCTCCCTATAACTCATATAAACCAGCCTGACTAACATCCAAAGTTCATCCTCATTTGAACACCTGACATTCAAACTCTCTGGTCCTAAACCCCTGGTTATTTCAATTATCTACCGCCCCCCCAAACCCAATCCTGCCTTCCTCTCTGACCCTGTCTCGAGTCCTCCCTCCACAGCCCTCTCAAGGTTCAAATCATACCTCTCGGACCGGGAACAGTTCATTACTATCAACAAATTCAAGTCTGACACAGCCCCAGTCTCTCAAGGTGTCCCCCCAAGGTTCAGTACTCGGTTCATAACCTTGCCCCTTCATACCTTTCGGACCTCCTGCATCGACACGCTCCCACCCGCAACCTCAGATGATCCACCGAAGCAACCTCCTAACCCCCCCTACTCTGTCCAAGCACCGGACCTGGGGGGACAGGGCCTTCTCCATTGCTGCCCCCTCCCTGTGGAACTCCCTCCCCCAGCACCTCACACATTCTCCGTCACTCGCCACTTTCAAAACTGCACTTAAAACTCACCTATTTAAATCATTGATACATTAGTTATGTATGTTTTTTGTGCTGTTCCTTATTGTTATGTCATCTATTTTGTTTATATTGTAATTGCTTCTATTGTAGTACCTTTTAAAGTGCTATACAAATAAAATGTACTATTATTAGTAGTATTATTATTAAAAGACACATAAATAGAAATCCTGCATTTCCACTAAACCCTGCATTGAACATATATTGTGAGGTGCAGAAACATCCAATGGACTAATAGAATAATTCCTTAGATTTGGGGCTGTGGAGCATTGGTTGTGCACATCTACAGAAATGAACACTGTGTATCCATGTCTAATACTGTCTAATACTTGGTAATAACAAAGCTGTTACATTGTGTAACTGGTGCTTCCACATCCTATCATTCCATTCATCACAGTCACATAGCTCAGCAGCAGCGTGTGAAGGAAGCACATTGGTCATAATGTAGCTCTAGTCACTCATACTCACCACGTTGTTTCTGTTAAGGACAAGTCTCCCACTACAGCACCTTAGCTAACCTGGGCTCACATGAACAGAGAGAGAGAAGCTATATTTACACTGAGCTGTGTCCAGATATAGAGCTAATCAGCTCTGTGCACTAAGAATGAAAAGGAGGGATTAACAGAGGCGGATGCACTGCTGAGGGTACAAGTCTTTCAAGTACAGCTATTAGAATTCATCTGAGAAAGACGTGAATGTATGTACCAAAATTCATGGTTATCCATCTAATCAAAAAGGTCCCCCTCATGCTATGGAGGAAAAGTCAGATCAACAAAGTCAATAGTCAAAATGAAAGTCAAATTCACAAAAGGGTACCTGGACGACATAGTTTACAGATTTACTCACCAGTTTTGCTCACTGGTGTTTTCTAATATTTTCACAGGGTTACCCAGAAGATTAAGGTCAACTAATCTTCTTTGGAGCGGAGACACACAGGCAGCCCTTCATTTGTTACAAGATGATGTCCTTGTGGCTGATCCAGGCACCAGGTAAGACTCTGTTTCCTTCCTGTGTTGCTCTATTTTTAACTCTAGTGACTTTAGACTTTCCGTGCATTTCTATATTCTGAAAAGAAAAAGGAGGTTGATTCTTATGCATAGAACAAGGATCCTATTGGTATTTTGCTTCCAAAAAGAGCTTGCAAACCTTTCTGACATTACTTTCTCTTTTCCCTCAGATGCCACTACAGCAATGTTGCTTTTTCCTTATTGGCCAACATCTTAGCCCAGAAGGTGACTGGCTCAGACTTTGAGAGCTGGGTTTCAGACAATGTTCTGGAGCAGCTCAGCATGGAGGACACGGGTTTCAACTTAAATCCAGCCATTCAGAGGCAGATGGCTGTGGGTGTGTACAGCAATGGCCAGCCAGCTCCCCTTTACAACCTCAGGTGGTACCGACCTGCAGGCCAGATGTATTCCACAGCAGCTGACATGGCCAAGCTCATGATGGCTCTTCTGGGCGCATATGGTGGGACCTTGCTTCGCCAGGACACCCTGAACACGATGCTGACCCCGCTCTTCCGATGCCACCACGGCTACTTTGCCAACTCCACCGGCACACCTTGGGAGATCAACGAGCAGTTTGGCTATGATGTGGTGAGGAAGGACGGCGACCTGGACGGTTATGCGGCCAGCCTCTCCCTGGTGCCACGGCTCAAACTGGGACTGGTGATCCTAATGGCTGGTGTTCGGCCTGCAGACCAGGACCTTGTGAGCCAGGCCTACAGCTATCTCATCCCTGCAATGGAAAGGGCTTTCAGAAATGCTCAACGAACTCTCAGACCGCCGCCCATCCCAGCTCCATATGTGGGTTTTTTCACTTACAGGAATATGACCTTCTATGAGATTAAGGTGGAGTCAGACGGGGTGCTGGTGATGCAGCAGTTTGGACCACAGGTGGACTCAACTGTCCCTTCCAAGTACCGAACTATCCGGCTGGATTACCTGCAGGACAGGGTGTTCAGGGTGGTGTTTGAGAGCCCATACCCCTGCAAGCTGAAGGTTAACAGCGCCTCTGTCTCCCTGGAGGCACAGGACAGACAGCTCTTCAACTTTTACCTCTTTAACAAGAAAGGCGTGTCGCCAGGGTTTGATTCCCCAGGACTCAACACTTACAAGGTGACAAGGATAGCTGGCAGACCATACTTTACTTCATAAATAAAGGAACTCAACCAGTTTCACACTGTGAAGGACAAATGCAGTAGGAAAATTGATATGGCAAACACATGGCAGTTTTCAACTGTTGTGCCACTGGTCATGTGATGCTATGGTTAATCAAAACTTGTATTTTAATATTATTTATTAATACACCTCTGCTTATAATACTCTACCAATTAAATAATTTAGTCATATCCAAATGTCCAAAGGAATCTTTGAACTAGCTACAAGCAAAGCAACACTGATGACAGTACTGTTTCAATGTTTCCTTAGACGTGTTTGGTTAATGGACGATGTGGCAGTATTCCTCTTCAACCTTTAAGTGCCTACAGTGTGACCTAGAAAGAGGAAAAACACAACTGTTGAAATGTGGAGTAGTCAAGTTTTTCAACATTTAAATCCACCATAGAAGCATGTGAACATGCTATGAGCAATAAAGAGAAAAGTTACAGAAAAATATGCTAACTAAAACTTGTGGTATAAATGTTTATTAAGTTTGTATTAAAGCATGAATTAAGTGTTTTAAGTGATAATGTACATGTGAACATTAATATACATGCATATCTTTCCTACATACTGGTAGACAGACATACGGTATAGCTAACACTGAGGTGACGAGAAAATAATCCATTGAACAACCCAATATAACAACCCATATCCACATACAAGAAAAAAAATTATTAGAAACGTTTAATAAAACATAATAATTTCAAATCAGCATCTAAAATGAGAGTAGACCTCACTTTTCACACAGTGTTCACAAAAAACTGAACCGTAGGTACGTTTAATGCAGTTTTATATTGAATTAGCGCACATTATATTACATTTCTACTTACATGCTTCCAATAACAACGTGTACCGCTGGGATGGTGAACATGATAAACTAATAGTACCTATGAATCTCCCCTTTACATACTTACTTTATAATAATCCCATGCTGTTTGGGGCAAAAACCAAGCAGTTTTTTTGCATGCAGTATAAATTGGTTATTTTCAACTAATTCTCATAAGGGTGTGTATATATTATTTTTTTAATTACATATGGAATCGCATTAATTGGGAATAACTGGAAAGCTCAGACTCTTGTGGATTCAAAGAGCCCAATTGTATTCATATGTGATGCTGTGAGTCCCTATAGTAGTCATTGTATTGTAGTGAGGCCAAACTTGATGTCACTGTATAAAATGACTTGTGTGACTTCTGAGATAATCAGTCTCATGAAACTTTGCAACTACAACTTAAAGACCTGGGGCATTCAGAGGATGGATAGCTGCCCTGTGGATATTGACAATAAGAGGTTTTCTGAGCAGTTTTAAAAGCTCGCCATCCAATCGCCGAGAAATGCAAAATGCATGAGGAGACTCTGTTAACTGACAATGTAAATGTGGCGTCAATTCTACGGCGCATGTACAGCGTAGTTTTGCATAGTTTTTTTTTTTATATCTGGGTCAAGTAAATAAAAACAATTGCAGTCACTAATGACGGTTGCTTGGCTATTAAAAACAGTGTGTTTGTGCAGGATGCCTTGTGCTAGTGGAGATTATCTCTGACCAATCAGTGGTCTGCAGCAGTTTAGCTCCGCCTTCTAGGATTGGGTCAACTCGCTTGGAAACTCGACCGACAAGTACCAGGTAGCCTACTATCCACAACTTTGCCCAGTGAAAACCCCCAGAAACATGAGTCGAGTGGAGCGGTGGAATTGTAGCATCAGAGACTGCTGGTGAACATCGTGGGCATTTAGCAGCTGAAGAGACAGACATGTCTCTGGATTGGAAGTTTAGGGAAGTTTGTGTTTCCAGCAACTGGACAAAAAAACAATGAAAGCAGCTTTTAAACCGATTACCGTATCATTTGAGTTCAGAAGTTTTAATTAAAAAAACTCGAAGATGGCTGCAATAACATAAAATCATGGGAAATTATACCCTGAACCTATTCATCTCAATGGCGGCTAAATAAAATATAACTATTAGGGACAAATCTGATGAGGTTGTAACTTCACCTGACAAAACTAAATGTCTAATATGTGACACAATAAAAAAAAAAAAAGCCAGACTCAATAGCTTTTCCTGAGGTAAATTGAAGGTGCGTTTGGGTCTCCTTGGAGAATATGCTATTCCAAAGGTGTGGGTTAGAAAATACAACACAAAAGTAAACAGAAAATACCTCATAGCTCTCATTTAACATTTGGTTTCATTTATTTATTATTTTACATGCTCTTATCTGTTTTCATTGTTTTTTACATACACAATAATGGTCTCATAATAACATAATAACAACCAAGGCCTAACTAATTATAATGTTGTTTTTGTGTTTGAACGTCTGGCCCCAGAGTGTGTAATTAGAAGAATTGTGCCCTTGGACAAATGTAGATGCTGACCCCTGACCATTCCCATAGTGTATGTGCTGCTCTACACTAGACTAATGCTGGTGCGGACATCTGTGCTTCCAGTTGTTCCCATGTAGAGTAAAAGAGGCCTAACCTTATGTAACTAGTGATCTGAGGCCACTTTATGTGTTTGTTGGTTTGAAACGAAAAACGAGAATACCATGGTATTTCCGTATTTTCGTCTGAACGGTAAAACAGATGACTAAAACGTACACGGACCTTATTTGACTTTGGTTCTTGGTTTTTCCGTTTTTGAATTCAGAACCAAAAACGGAAATACGACCGCCCATTTCCGTTTTCCCGTTCTTGGTTTGAAACGAAAAACGAGAATACCATGGTATTTCCGTATTTTGGTTTTTCCGAATTAACGGTAAAACAGATGACTAAAACGTACACGGACCGTGGAGATCTGCGGACGTCACTGCATGACTGACGAGTCTGAAAGGTCTGGAGAGGCAGCCGGTAAGGGAGCTGACGCTGCAAACAACTAAGACTTTGAAGTGATGTGAAGCAAACTGCCGTCACCAGTTTGCTAGCATTAGCATTAGCATCACGTAGCAGTCTGATCTTCACAAATGCATACACTGAGAACCCTTTGTTTTGTAATGCCGTTGTTTAATGATTGATTGTCCGAAATGGTTTCTATCTGGTTGCGGTAAATTATAATAGTTAAATTGTTCACTGATAGTATTGTAAATACACATGAGACAGCATTAACTGTATTTATTAATATCGGGGCATTTTTAGATTATAGGGTTTGACACTGGTGCTTTATTTAATCAAGCTATCATGAAAGCTTTGCTTGTGTAAATTAATTTGTATATTTAATATGGGTTGTGTTTCTTTTCTATTTAAAGTTTTTTTACCGAACAGTACTAACAGTGCTAAAAGTGCTAAGCTAAAAGGCTAGAAGTGCTAAGCTAACTGAGCTAAATGGCTAACAGTGCTAACTGAGCTAAGTGGCTAACTGAACTGAACCTACCAAAAATAAAAGGAGGAAAAAGGAAAAGTTGTTTGGTTTCTGAGTGGAATCCAGTTGGGACCCTTCAGGTGGACTCGATCCTTTTCAAGTGGGGAAAATGCAGACGTTAAGAACTTAACTTAACAGTAAAAACCGGATAACTTGACACATGTAGTGTTAAACAGCTTTGAGTGGTCAGAAGACTGAAAGGCTCTATACAAGTACAAATCCATGTACATTCCTTTCCAGTGAAACCCACGAATCTACAGAAGGGAAAATTCTCGTACTTCTTCAGCTAAATAACTATTTAAAAAGCCTCTTGAAGGAACTGGAACATGCATTGTCACACAGCTGAAAACAGGGCTGTTTTTCTTTTTAATTCTCACAGGACATTTAGAAACAACGATGTATCCAGATTATCCATATGGTTCCCAACATGGAGGTCAGGAGCCCCCAGGAGTTAATAAGATAAAGACAACATGATTGAAGGGATAAGAAAGAAAATAATACTTGCAACTACAGTACACAGTGTTTACTACTGACATTTCATAAATGTTTGGCATTTTCTTGTAAAATACTGAACACTTTTAACTCTTCAAACAATATATATCCTTCAAAATGAAACAATCTGAGAAGATCACTGTTTGGTTAATTCATCGCAACTCACATCCACACTGGGTCATAAGTAAACACTTGTATTCTACAGGGTCACAATGAAACGGATTGGAAACTACTGACTATAACCACTTGATTTGGAGGGCAAACTGAAAGTGAGCACACCTGAGAGCTGATAATAATCCTTCACTAATCTTGACTAACTTTGTTTCCAACCTGTCTGGTCATCAGTATCATTGTCAGTAATGTCACTGTGTTCCCAGATTTAAACAATGTTCTGACTTTATCTGCTGAGGATTCAGGTTGAGGTGTTGTTGTCCTACAGCAGAGGCCCAAAGGCTTCAGAAAGCTTCAAACAAACTAGTTTGTATGACGTGTTCTCGGACCACATCTCATGTGTTCATAGCGGTTCTAAATGGCCCCATGTTGTTTGATGCTGAGGTCTTAGGGATGGTGATGTTCCTCGTTCAGTCTATGCAACACTTTGGTCCACAGTGAAGTATCTCTACTGGCCAGATTTCCATGATATTTCCGTGGACATTTATGGTCTCCAGCAAATGACTTGGAATATTTTTGGTGACGTTTTATTTTCCTTTTTCAGCACTTGTGGCTTCCCACTCCGACGCCTGTGAGATCTGTTGCCTGCACTGGATGTTGAAAGGGAAACCTGCATTGTGATGTCATCTGTCCCAGAATGAAATATAAAACAAAACAAAAAGAAAAAACATTGATATATTTTTGTTTGTGTGATGATTGTGTGTTTCTTCTGATGTCTTCTAAAGTTTGTTTAGTCATTAGCTGAAGGTGTCTGATCAACAGAGCAGAATACATGTCAAAGTTTTGTACATCTTTTAAAAAAGGATTTCATTGTTTGTTTTTAAAATCTTATTAAAATATTTGAATTCATAAAAAGGTATATTTTTCTTTAGAAACCTCCTGTAGGTTTCAAAGCAGAGTTATACTATGTTGTGTTAAGGCTGAGTGCTAAAACAAACACTCTTGACTTGGATTGGAATGAAAAGAAAAGGTTAGATGCTAAAGCTACAGATCACAGAGTAGAAGTGAACCACCACATCACCTGGAGATTGAGACAATGAAAGAAGGAACACTGTTCCTGTAGAGCTGCTAGCTCTTTATTCACATTTACAATCATCAAAAAGCAAAAGAAGCATGTGTAGACATTCAATATACTTTCAGTAGCTAGCATAGCATAGACATGCTAACATTAGTTAGTAATGTGCTAACGTACTCTGCTAATGTTAGCTAATATCATCTTCTACCTCTCCTGATATCGAGTATCACTATTACAAGTTTCACTATGATTTGCTCCAAATTCACTGAACCAGCCTGAAAACGAAGACAATCTGAAACCACTGAAGAGTCTATGGAGCAGAGACGGCTGGCTGTCAATGAATTAAGAAGTAGTGATACAGAAACTAACTGCACTTGCTGCTTGCTCTTGCCTCTGCTTGCATTTTCTTGCTTCAATTTGCCAGATATATCACATATATCACTCTTCAACGTTTGAGTGAAGACAAATCCAGAAAGTTGTCGACCTATTTGGGTTGTTAGCAAATGCTAACTAGCAGCTAAGCTAAAGCTAAGTAGCAGCAAGATGCCTCCCTTCTCCACGGACGACTACTACAAACTCCTACAGAAGATTGCAGTCTTGGAAACAAAAATCCACCGACTAGAAATAAACGTGGAGGTAAATGGACTGTGTGGGAATGATACCACTTTACCATGGACTCAAAACACTGGACAAACGCAAGCTAAGACACAGCTAACTAGCACAACCAGGCCTACCAAGAAACGAGGCGAGAGCAGATAATGAATCTTCAAATGGTAGTCCTCCCTGGAACTCTCTCGGTACAAAGCCGAAGAGAAAATCATACCCTCAGGATGTGGGAGGACGACTAACAGGCAGAGCCCAGCGCCCTGAGATTTATGATGCGACTGGCTGGCCTGCACTAGCACACAGGCAGAACTCCTCAACCCCTGCACTCAGACGGACAAGGACAGCTGAGAAAAGTAAAACCTGCAAAAAACCTCCACAACAACCAAGCCTACAACTTCAAAACAGATTTGCTCCATTGTCGCAGGATCCTAAATCTCCATCTGATGACCTGGATAAGCAGCTATCTCCTCAAAGCAGGGTAAGAACTGAGAGTAAATGTGAGAGTAAAAGGCCGCAGGCAAAGCTAATGACTGGGCCTGAGACTCTGATTGTTGGTGACTATGCTGTAAAAGATGTCAGAACACTGTGCAGCAAGAATACCAAAATACTCTGCTTTCCGAAAGATATGGTCTCTAACATGAGAGACACAATCCTGGACATCGTGGCTGACTATCCCACAGTGAAAAACATCGTGCACACAGGAAGCTGTGATATTGTGAAACAACAGTCTGAAGTTCTGAAGTGAGACTTTATTGATCTGTTAAACACAGTCAGCTCTGTCAAGGCTGAGGTGTTTATCAGTGGCCCTCTTCCACCAGTCAGAGGAGGAGATGAAGGATTCAGCAGGCTGTTTGCACTGAACAAATGGCTGTCAACTGTATGTACTGACCATTCAGTACATTTTATCAACAATTCCTACCTTTTCTGGGAGCGCAGACATCTTTTTACGGCACATGGAGTTTGCTTGAACAAGTCAGGGGTAAAACTGTTTACCTCTAACCTATTTTTCTGCCTGCGTCATCCGTCTGTTCCCACTGCCTAAGACAAGAGACAAGAGTCGTCTAAACAAGAGATAACCACACAGCATCGCCATGGAGACCTTACGGGAAGGATGCCCCCGCCTAGCGACAGCCAAAAGGAGGAGTCTCCAAACTCATCATCAGGGACCGCCTCCGATCTCCCACTTTCCCCACCCTTCCGAGACGAGGAGTCTTTACCTCCCTCCCCAGCACCTACTTCCACCCCCCCCAAACTCCATCCAGGTCCCTTTCCTCTCTCACACTCTCCCCATCCTCCCCCCACCTGGAGTTCACTGACCACATGAAAGAGCTGGTCATTGCTGGAACCAAACACACTCCTCGCCCCACTCCTCGACGTACAGCTCCAGCCCCACCCCCACCCCCGAAACTGGCTCCTAGTCCTCAGCCAGTTTTGACACAATCGGCGAAGTTAAAGCACCCTGCCCTTCCTCCACCTCGGCTCCACAACCATCCTCTGTCTCCCCTACCTGATAAAGGCAGGGCAAGGCAAGGCAGGCCGGTGCGGAGGACTCGGAGCTGGAGTGATATGATCCACTATCTTGGATGCTATAATTGATATCTTCTGGGTCCAGGCTACAAGGCTAATGACACCAATGACTCTCTCCAGGAAAAGTCGGGGCCCTGTATGCAGCTAGCCTTCTCAATTCCTGTCCTGATAGTTTATAGAAAAAGAAAGGTGAGGCTGCGAAGAAACAAAAGTAAACCTGCAAACTTATCAAACTTAACATACAAACTGGACATTTTGTTTTTAACTGAAACATGGTTAAATCAAGATAACAGTGCAGCTGTTCTTATTGAATCATCACCTCACAACTTCAGTTTCATGAGTGAAACAAGAGCGCATAAGAAAAGAGGTGGAGTTGCTATTTTATTTAATGATTCTCTTCAATGCAAGCAGATGTCCTTTGGTCATTTTACTTCTTTTGAATATGTGGCTCTGAATTCCACTCAAGCTTTATTCCTAAACATTTACAGACCTAAATACTGTGCAACCTTCTTTGATGAGTTTACTGAACTGCTGTCTATAATCTGTATTGATTTTGACTGTGTTATTGTTGGTGATTTTAATATCCATGTTGATAATCCCCAGGTCAGAGGGTCTATAGAACTATGTGGTGTCCTTGATAACTGTGATCTGACTCAGCATGTGACAGGACCCACCCACAAAAGGGGTCACACTCTGGACCTAATCATCACCAAAGGTGTAAACATTTCCAAGGTCGCTGTGACTGATGTTGCACTCTCTGATCATTTCTGTGTTTTCTTTGAGAGTGCAATCTCCTTGCACACAAATGTCCAAACCAAGGTTGTGACGAAGCGTTACATCTCTGAAAACACCAGTGAACTATTTATTCAGAAGTTCTCCTCCTCACCAGCCCTCTCTTGCATCTCAGTCAATGAGCTTGTAGATGGCTTCAATTTTAAAGTTAAAAATATTATTGATTCCATTGCACCCACTAAAGTGAAGGTTGTCTCGGGTAAGCAAAGATCTCCTTGGAGAAATGCTACGCTGGTCAAAATAGAGAAACGAGAGTGTCGGAAAGCTGAGCGCAGGTGGCGAAAAACTAATCTCCAGGTTCACTGTGACATCTATAAAGAGAGACTTTGCAATTATAATTTGGAACTTAGAAATGCAAGGCAGTCCTTCTTCTCTGACGTCATAACCAAAAACAATAACAATACACGCACCTTATTTGCTACCGTCGACAGGCTAACAAACCCTCCAGTGTCGGTAGCTGCTGAGCTCCAATCCACCTGGGCATGCAATCAATTTGCCTCCTTTTTTACTGACAAAATTCAGAAAATTAGACAAGCATTCAGTGCCTCCACACCAACCACAGGATATGTGTTGTCCCCTTCTCTAAATAACATCCATTCAAATGTCATGACACAATTTCATTCAATCGACCGTAGAAGCCTGGAAGACATTATACAACATCTGAAGTCATCCTCCTGCTGCTTGGATATTCTACCAACACACTTTTTCAAAAATATTTCAAACTGCATGACCACTGATCTTTTACAAATTGTAAACACATCCCTTCTCTCAGGTGTCTTCCCACAAGCCCTAACAACTGCAGTTATTAAACCGCTCCTAAAGAAGGCTAGTTTAGACTCCGCAACAATGAAAAATTATAGGCCAATATCAAACCTCCCATTTTTAAGTAAAATAATTGAAAAAGCGGTTTTCTAACAGCTGAACAAATTCTTGGCCGTAAATAACTGCTTTGATGTCTTCCAGTCAGGCTTTCGACAGCACCACAGTACTGAAACTGCTCTTGTTAAGGTTTTCAACGACATCCACTTAAACACAGACAATGGCAGAAGTTCAGTCTTAGTATTACTGGATCTCAGTGCTGCATTCGACACGGTCGACCATGCCATACTACTAGAAAGACTAAAAATCTGGGTGGGACTTTCTGGCACAGCACTTAACTGATTTGAATCCTACTTGAAGGACAGAGAATACTTTGTGTCTGTAGCTAATTACACATCAGAGCTGACTAAAATGACATGTGGTGTTCCCCAAGGTTCAATACTGGGGCCTCTTCTGTTCAACATCTACATGCTACCACAAGCTCAGATTATGGAAAACAACAAAGTGTGTTATCCAAATTATGCAGACGACACACAAATCTACATAACTATGTCACCAGGGGACTATAATCCCATACAAGGGCTGGGTAACTGCATTGAACAAATCAACAACTGGATGTGCCAGAATTTTCTTCAATTAAACAAAGATAAAACAGATGTAATTGTTTTTGGTACCAAGGACGAATGATTGAAAATCACCGCTCAGCTTCAATCACTGATGTTAAAACCCACAAACCAAGCCAGAAATCTAGGTGTAGTTATAGATTCAGACCTCAACCTGAACAGCCATATCAAGACAATTACAAAATCAGCCTACTATCACCTGAAGAATATATCAAGGATTAGAGGACTTATGTCTCAACAGGATTTGGAAAAACTTGTCCATGCATTTATCTTCAGCAGACTGGACTACTGTAACGGTGTGTTTACAGGTCTCTGTAAAAAGTCAGTCAAAAAGCTGCAGCTGATTCAGAACGCTGCAGCTCGAGTCCTCACTAAGACCAGGAGGGTGGATCACATCACTCCAGTTCTGAGGTCTTTGCACTGGCTTCCTGTCAAACAAAGAATTGACTTTAAAATCCTGCTGTTGGTTTATAAAGCACTGAATGGTTTAGGACCAAAATACATCTCTGATCTGCTGCTACCTTATGAACCATCCCGACACCTTAGGTCGTCTGGGACCGGTCTACTTTCTGTTCCCAGAGTCAGAACTAAACATGGAGAAGCAGCGTTCAGTTCTTCTGCTCCACATATCTGGAACAAAGTCCCAGAAAGCTGCAGGTCTGCTGAGACCCTCAGCTCCTTTAAATCAAGACTGTTTGCTGCTGCCTTTAATTGAACCACATTCAACTAATATACTAATCAATTTCCTGCATTTTACTACTGTATTTTATTTCTTACACAGTTTTTTAATGTTTTAATGACTGTTTTTATTGTTTCAATGAATGTTCTTAATTGTTTTTAAATCTCCTTTTCTTTTGCCTTATGTTTTGATGCTTTTAATGGTTTTATGTGAAGCACTTTGAATTACCTTGTTGTTGAAATGTGCTATACAAATAAACTTGCCTTGCCTTGCCTATGGAGCAGAGACGGATAGCCGTCTATGGAGCAGAGACGGATAGCCGTCTATGGAGCAGAGACGGATAGTTGTCAGGCCCTGGTCAGTGCTGGCCGATGCTACGCTGATTGGCCAGTCTGCATTCCAGCGGCGGGACTGAGTGCATTGTCATTTCATACTTACTGCAAACGCTGCATTAATGCACATAGTTTATATTAACAAGGTGTCGCTCTTCAGGACAAACCCACAGACCACAGTCCCTCTACAAGAGACTCAGGAGTCCTCTCGTCTGCCTCTAGCTTCTCTCAGACTGAGGAACTGCTTCTAGAGCCACAGTGCTTTGTGATTGGACACTTCAATCCTAAAATGATTTTTATTATTTCAACTCAGCTAGTTAAGAGCTACTTCCAGCCTGGTTTCCAGTAGCAGCAGACAGCTGACGTCCTGTTCTGTAACTGTCAGATGGTGGGCAGGTAACAAACAGTGTGCCAGCTGCCTTCTCCTGCTGGGAATGAGGATGATGAGAGCGCTGAGATAACCAACACAGTCTCAGTAGGTCAAAATCTGGAAATTAAAGTTGTCTGAGCAAATACTTGAATTTGAGTAGCTTGAGAATTCTGATAAAGTGTATTGCATGAAATGTATTTACAGTGTCCTCAGAGAGTATTCATTTCATAAACATTTCTGAAACATAGTTTTGGCTTTGTCATGAGGTATTGAGTGTAGATGAATTAATTTGAATTATTTTAACATAAGGCTGCGACATAACCAAATGTAAACATGTGAGGGGTCTGAATACTTTATGAATGCTCTGTAGTTTCTGAGATCTGTTTCTATATATCAGAAGAGTTGATAACTGGGCTTCTACCCAGAGAATGAATCATGTAAGCTGGAACGTAGACAGAGAGGTATTTATTGCAACTTAAAAGATGACATCTACATATTGTAAACACTTTGGATATTTCCATGCTTCAACAGGATGGCTGACCAGTATTAGACAGTAAGTGTCTTCACTATGTGGGGAGCACTGTGATCACAGGCAATGTCTTTATTCATTCATGTACTCATCGCTTTATGAAATCACAGGTTGGCATGTCTGAGGATAACACTGTTGAAGGGAACTCTGTCTGCCTTTTACTGTCGCCACACCTTCAACTCAAAGTTGCTTTGTTTGACGTTGAATTGTAGAGACATGGACTTGTGTTGTATTTATTATTTTTGGTATATATAATGTTATTTTTGTTTAACAATTGTTATTTCTCTTTGAACTGCTTAAACATAAAATTGGTTTTTGAGAAGCTCTACAGCTCCAACTAGTAGGGCTGGGACCATACACATGCATCTTCAATCCAAACAAACTAATTGATTATTTAATACATTTATATCATATTTTAAAATGGATGAACAGTTTACTGTGTATGAATTCAAACTGCTGTTACCTTTGTGCCACCAAAGTGAAGGTAATGAACCCTATTTAAAGGCTTTAAACCTCATGGTCTAAGTGTATGCATGGCGCATGTGCATTGAGGACATGTCCAACTCCACTTCTGCATGGTATTTAGTGTCGTAGTTAAACGGCACATAACCTAGGAGAAAAGTAAGGAACAAGGGTCACAAGAGCTGTATTTGGTCTCAGGTGTGTTTGGAGGTGTAACATGAATTAAACCGGTCAGAAGGTCATCTCCATTCCCTTAAACTGGAGAAGCAAGCCGTTTTCTGCAGGAAAGTTTTTTTAAGGGTGAACGCTGATAAATATGGACTGAAGCAGAATATTTTGTTATATCAAAACATGTGAATTTTAGAAATGATTACAGCCATCTTTTTCCAATTAATTTGGACTTTACATCACTCTGGTGTTATTGGAAATGTTTTGATCAAACGAGTTGTAAACAATCATACCCAGCTACCACTGGGATCTAATTCTACTAATAGTATAATACTAATAACATCAGTGTAGCCTGATCTTTATCTGCAACTGTGCAGAAGTACTGGCTTTAAACACATTGGATTTTAAAATGCAGCAACGCTGATTTAGAATTTGAATGTCAACATTATGAATGAAGCTTCAAAGCTTCCAACCATTTGGTACAGACCTAGAATTGTCATGGGAGAGCACTCTGTTTACTCATTGTCCATGGGGGTGGTGGGTAACGCACAGAGACATCAGCCTCAAAGCGAGGACACAGAGGGGTGATGCTGCGTTCACACCAAACGCGTCGCGAATTATTCGCGTGAGTAGATTACATACAAAGTCTATGCACAGACGTGATGAGACTGGCGCGGCGCGAATTTGCGATGGCACGGCACGATGGACGGGAATTTGCGGGGCGATGGACGCAAATTCGCGTCAAATGCCAAATCGCCCAACGCGCGAGTTGAAATTTTTCAACTTCTGCGAAATATTCGCGTTACGCCCCGGTGCGATAGCCTATCAGCGTTGAGTTGCTCCCCCTGTCATCAGCGACGTCCTGCCGTTGTTGAATCAGGAAATAAATACTGTAGCCGTCTGTGTTCACCCAGAGCTCTACGATACCTCATATCAACAGAGACCGGACCAAACTATGTGTATAAATGTGTGTGTGTAAACCATATGGTACAAACAATGAATAGACGCTGCCGTATTTACGTCTAGATGACGTTATTCTGACTGTTGGTGGAGCTGCTACAATGTTAGCATAGCCTAGCACCGATCCATCCCTGCTCCATTGAGAAGACAAGTAGCCTACAAATCAGCATCATTACGTAGTTATTTCGGAGTCCCTTTTTGTCGGTTTATTTCCGTTAAATCGCAGCCAAATCAGTTTATTTTGTGTTCATACAGCTGTAGTAAACAGCGACATCGACGTGTGGCTTGTGGCAATGTGGCTTGCACAGTGAATACACCTTGATAAAATCCATGGAGCTCCTCTGGACAATATTATGAACCCACACATGACGACGTTTAGTTTCCCGGGATATCTGTGACTTCCACAACACGTACTAAGCAGAAATAGAGGTTATTTTTTTCATGGTTAATGGCAGACAGTTGAACAGCTTTCAGGGCGATAAACCCCGCCCCCTCTCCGGCGCGTCCAGTGCGATTCACGCGAATGAACACTTGGTCCCCGGCGTTTTGACCGGCGGCGCGATGGACGCAAATATGTGGCGGATGAATTCGCGACGCGTTTGGTGTGAATGCAGCATGAGGAGGCGCTGAGGACACAGAGGAGGCGCTGAGGACACAGAGGAGGCGCTGAGGACACAGAGGAGGCGCTGAGGACACAGAGGGGTGAGGAGGCGCTGAGGACACAGAGGAGGCGCTGAGGACACAGAGGAGGCGCTGAGGACACAGAGGGGTGAGGAGGTGCTGAGGACACAGAGGGGTGAGGAGGACACAGAGGGGTGAGGAGGCGCTGAGGACACAGAGGAGGTGCTGAGGACACAGAGGAGGTGCTGAGGACACAGAGGAGGCGCTGAGGACACAGAGGGGTGAGGAGGTGCTGAGGACACAGAGGGGTGAGGAGGCGCTGAGGACACAGGATAGTCGTAGTTGGAAGTCTAGACAAACTAAAGTGCAGAGTGACATTTATTTTACTGATGAAGATGGGTGGCATTTCCCTTTAAAGGCAGCACTCAAGGATGTATGACAGCAGTAGAGTGCAGAGTGAGTGTGGCCTCATCACATTTTCTGGATCATGATCTGGAATTTACCTGCAGCGATATAAAGAACAGAGAGAGAAGAAAGCATGCGTTAGTCCACACGTCATTCTTATTCAGAAATAAAAACAATTTCCTTCCTTAAATGTTTCAAATTCATACTCTGATCATTCATACACATTAATACTCTGATCATTCATACACAGCGGGCACCAGTTGTGGGCCGTCAGGGCCTTCAAGGCCTTCTCTGCTGGCCTAAACAGAATCTCAAAGTTATAGCTATTTTATAATTTAATAATGTTTCTTAAATACACTACATGTATTATAATTTATAATAATATTTTCCCCATTATCTTATGTTCTCATTGCACAGCTACTGTCTTCCTCAGTTGCTCTGCTTCCAGTGCAGCTTGTTTTAAGTAGAGCTTTTATCCAATCAGATTTCACCTCTGTGTCTCTAGGTAAGAACAGAGGCCCAGGCCTGCAGACTCACAAGTGCATCCATGTGCAGTTTAAGTGAATGGGGACGATATTGTTGATTGTCATAGTGTTCAACCAATCAGATCTTTAGTTTGACATGTTGGGCGTATTCTTTGACGTGCCAGAGCTGCTAGCTGGCCTACAAGTACGTCAGCATTACTGCAGCTCAGTTTCCAGGTGCAGCTCTGCAGTGAGGTGCAGCGTGTGCTGCGATTGGTCAGTGGGTGAGCACGTGACTATCGTGAAACAAAACTTAACAGCAGAGGCTTAGTAGTAGTGAGAGTTCAAATTGAAAGATATGGAAGAAATGACATTTTTTGCATTTTGCTTGGTGTAGATTATTATTATTTTTACCTAGCTTTGTTTTTCTATCACTCAATGGCTGAAGGAGGAGAAACGGATTTGTGGGTTTAACTGTGAGATTAAACTCTTTGTCAACAAAGAAAGGAGGATGGAGTTTGGTAAGTCAACTGGTTTGTTTTTTTTACATCTAATATAGAATGGCCCTTGAGTGTGTGTGAGGGAATGCGTGGTGTTGCTGTTGTTTTCCCGTTAAGCTAGTTAGCGTAGCCTCCCAGAACACTTGCGGAGCTCCAGCTGTTTTTTTGTGTGTTTTTTTTTGTTCCGGTTTTTTTGTTCCGGTTTTTTTGTTCCAGAGGTCACACAGACCGTTGTCTCCTACATCAGTGATTCTCAATTGGTGGGTCACGGACGCGGACCCGTTTTCAGTGGGTCGCGGCCTTTGCCTGACAAAAAAAAATAAATCTTGTGCTTTTATTTTAAAGGATATTTTTATGCAGCGGAATTATTCCAGGATTTACGGCACTTGTTCACCGGTGCAGGGAAACACCGACCAATGCGTTGTGAATCACATCACGTGATGCAGCTCAGCCAATCAAATATGGGTATTCTGACAAGTTTCCTGACTCGAGTGAGATGTACACACACCGTGACACACGGGGCTGAGACGAGGAAAGAGAAGGTAGAGCAGTACAATTATTATGTGAGTTGCAAAAGTAAAATCTTTAAACGGTCTCCAAAAGAGAAAAATGGGTCGTGGCTTGTCATTAAGGGGTGATGATGGGTCCTGCAGCCAGACCAGTTGAACACCACTGTCCTACATGAGCGCAGAAAACATTATATTTCCCACAATTTAACCTTCTGCCTTTTCCAAATGCAGTACTATTATTCAAACGTATTGTTCGGTTTGAAAGCCTCGTACCGAACGAATACGTATATAGTTACAGCCTTAGAAACTAATAATAGATGTGGCGCCATCATGAGGTGATAAGGTGGTATTTCAGCTGCAGCACAGCAGTGAAGGCCCAGGTATAAAATGCACAGCTTACGGGAGTAAGGAAACACAGACATGGACTAGAGGAGCCGGGGATCAAACCACCGACCCTCTGACTGAAGGACAACCTACCACTGAGCCACAGTTGCCCCTAATTAAAGAACTCGATTCTCTGATGATAACAGAGATGCGGTTGAAAGCTCTTGAAAAAAGGCAAAAGTTAAGATTTTTCTTTTCTCTGATTGGATGATAGACAAGTGATGTGTCTTACAAGCAGGCATGATGGACACCTCAGCAGTCACAATGCTCTTCACTCCCAGGTTGGACAGAGCTCCTCTCACCAGACCACAGGTGAAGGCCAGATACTGCAGAGAAACACACATCTGCGTCATAAGAGGAGTAAGGATGTCCTGATGTCACATAGAGGCATGTCTGATGGACATCATCAGCTATATAAATCCTGATTAATGTGCATTTGCTGTGGGTACAGTGATCTACTAAAACACTGATAATGGACAGCCATGAATGAACTAAAGAAATACAGCAGTGTGTGTACGCGTAAAGGAGGTTAAGGTTTAAACTGCATCATGCTGAAGGAGGTTGTCTAAATCCTATCCGGTTATCTACATTACAAGAAACACCAAAGGTGAGCTGTGACACAGGCTTTATGTTCTTACAGAACTACTCATACAACTCTAGCTGTGTACTGTCAACCTATTAATGAAACTAAAATCTAAAAAAGATGAAGCGTGATTTGACAGCAGATGCTCAATATTAAAAGAGTTGGATTGTGACCAGGATGTGTCTGCACCTGAAGGTAACAAAGTGAACATGAGTAACCTGCAGGCTATTTGCTTACAGCTAATCAACCTACACTGTGCAATGTTGCTCATTTAAAAGTGATCTTAATGGGACTCTAGAGCAGGTCTGGGATCAGCTGCCTCACAAACAGGAAACTGCAGAAAGTCATAATAAAGTGCAATTGTCTGAAATGGAGGCGGAGCACCTTTGGGGCGTGTTCCAGGTACTGCTTCCCAGCTGACAGCTGACTCAGTAATCGGAACTTGTTGTCCTGGAGAACATAGATGCCCTAAAACACAGCATTCAGCAGTACAGGTGGTGAATAACAGTGATAGTTATTTGTGTATTATGCATGTTTGAAACTAAATGAACGATGTCAGTTTGTCGGGCTGGCTCGTGTTACGTTAAAGATAACCTACTGTATGAATGAGAGTAACTACAGAGAGCTTGCCTGGTGGTTGGTTCGAAGGTTGTCGATTTGCTTCTTGAACACGCAGGTCCAGAAGTCTTTGCAGACAAACTTCATGATGTCCAGCTCGTCTTTGAACCGTGCTGTGTCTTTTGTAAGTCTGGAGAAAAGGAAAAGCGGTTCACATGAAGTCCAGAGGCTTGACACTGTTCGTACCATTGTTTTTTTTTGTTGTTTTTTTTACACGAGACCCAATGTGTTAGTCCCACTTCTCAGCTTTGTCGGTGGCTATATACCGTATGCAGTGTCATTCAGTCTTTTGTGAAACAGCTGGTCACTGCAGTTTAAGTCAAGCAGAACTCAAACAACAGGAAATGATGCATGCATTTGGGGACCATTCTCCACAGTTGTTTCTCTACTGAGTTCATGTGGCAGCAGGGCGGTGTATGTAATAAACTACAGTGTGTGTTCATGGTAATGAAGGAACATGTCAGTGCGGCTCCTTGATGTGTTTTCATAGTTCCGGGACAACACTGGAGGAAGAACATATATCAGGCTTTGATACACACACAGTACTTGGTAGTAGATACATTCAGTAGTCACGTTTCCCTTCAATTGTCAAGCGAATCTTAAGCAATTCAAGCTAACTTTTTAAAATATCAAAAATAATGAGTGCATTTCCATCAGACAAACCGTGTTACAGCGTAGCTTAGTCTGAAGTTATGCTGGGCTCCTCTGTTAGCATGGCTGTAATCTGAAGAAATAGAGGTTATGAACTGGAAACAACAAGTCGGCATGGCTACCAAACCATGAGAGAAAATAGAGAGAGGTCTTCAGGAATTTGTTTTTATTGTTCTTTCATGTCAGCTTGTATTGGCCATGTGAAATGCAGACTAAGACTGAATAAATGAATAACCAGGAAGGGGTGGAATTACAACTTTTAGGTGTGTCATGCAACGCCATAGGGCCCAAAAAGATAGGAGTCCTTCATAGGAATGAATGAGACGCGTCTTCATGTGTCCATGGTGTCCATGTTCAAACTTCTTTCTTTTAAATCGAACTATGCTGTTTCCATACAGCTTATTTTGATGCAATACAAATATGGGAGTGGAAACACAGCTAGCGTTGGTTTGCCTTTGCATATCAGATTTCACTTTAAAGTATTATTATTGTAATAGTTAATTTGTGTTGCCTCGTGCCTGTAATATATAATAAATAAATTAAAAACTGGTTAACCGCTCATTTGGTTCCATTTACAAGGTGAAAGTAAAGTAAATAGAATCCATCAGAATATATGAAACAATGAAGAGTCTCTGGAGGTCCAAGGCATTGCTATTGAATCCATAATGAGCCAGTGACTCAAACACGTATTTAGCATTGAATGCAGCCAGGACACTGGCCGGACTGCAGACACACCTTGCCAGTGTACAGAAGGGTTACCTCTCTATCAGACCTTGGCCCACTCTGAAGCCCATATTCTCCAGCGTGGCGATATTTCGTCCATTCTCCTGAGCGAAGGACAGAGAAGTGATGAATGACACAGGTGACGACCACTGACTGTCCGGAGGAAAGTGCTGCTTACTGGCACTCTTACCGTCTCTCCGTTCTCAGCTGACTTGTAAATGTACTGAATGACTTCGTTGTGTAAAAACTGGAAAGGAGCTTCGTCTGCCATTGTTTTTGGTCTGTTAGCAGCTGGTTCCCCGGGTCACTCACACTGGGACCGACATCATGACACCCACAGACAGTCCTGTGTACAGGACCTTTCTTAAATAACGTTACACTCCAACACTAAACAAACGTGTTCTGCTGCTTCCTTATTGAGCTCGTTCACCCGCCGGTGAGGGGCTAAGCGTCGAATATCTGCACCACTACCGCCACCAGCTGGCCTGGAGGTGAAACTGCGTCATCAAAATAAAGAAACAAGTTCTGGAAATAGCAATAGCAAAGAAAGTTAATCTAGCTTTTGTTAAACTTTTTAGCAATAATCTTTTGTGTTTTTGTCTGGCGAAAATATTTGTAATGTAAAAATGAGAAAGTCACACATGTCCCTTCATTACCATGCATACACAGAGCTTATTTTGACTCAATCCCACATACACCGTCCTGCTGCCACGCATACAAGTGCAAAATATGGATTAATCCGCAAAAATAGTTCTGAATTTATACACACATGTATATCCACCTGTTTGAATAAATGATAAATTGACTTAAGCGCCTTTCTAGTCTCTTTAACACTACATGTCCACATTTGTTACCAATTAAAGTGACCAGCTGCTCTAGGAAATGCCTGAGCCTTTTTGGCAAGATTTAAAACCTTTTCTTTTTAGGTGTATGTCTTCAGAAGAAACCAATGTGCTCAGAGCTGAGAGCTCAGGAAGGTTTTAGTCTTTTCATGGGATTTGTTACCTTTAAGAACAATATAGAATATCACATAGCTGATGGATCAAATACATTTATTTGCATGACAGTTTGTTGCAACTCTATAAACCACATATACTGTATATTTCAGTATTAAATCATGTCATAGAATATATGGTAATGATTTGCAGTTGCCTTTGAACTTTTTACATGGTTGTGGGAAAGGAAAATAATGTGTTGAGAGAGTAAATGACCCATTTTCAAATTGTATTTGTGAAAATCAAGATTATAGATCTAAAAACAATAAAAGCAGATAACTAAGTGTAGGAGGACGTTCTCTGTTGAGCACACAGATGGCTTGTTTGAGGTGATGTGAACATATTTTAACAATTTCTGACCTCTGACCTTCTCATTGACGGGATTCACCAGTTCATGAATGTTTAAAATCAGACTGAAGACAGACACACACAAATGTTAGTTTCATTTATTTTTCCAACACTTCTTTTGGAATTAAAAATCGGTGAGTACAAAAACTGCTGTCGTACACATATGTGTACAAAACATCTTGATGTAACAAACGTCACAGAAGTGTTCAACAAGGCATTCGAAAATAAATCAAAACAAAAACAGGCATTTCAATAATTCTTCATGCAGTTCTGTACACCTCTCCATGTGAATGGGACTCAGCTCAGTGCTTCCACCTGCTGGTGTTCAGGGGTCCTCTGGACAGTAACGGGGGTAGGAGGTGAGCCACTTCACAGGACAGTCCCTAAAAACACACACACACACACATACACTTACACACTTATTGTGACACACACAGTGCACTGCCTAACTGTGCTATCACTCTAGCCATTGTTGTTGTTTCTATCTATGGGCAGACATTTGCTGGATTAGAATCTGCTGAGTATTAAGTGGAATTGAATTTCAAATTTCTTTTTAAGCTCCACCTTTCCTTTCCTACAAACTCTTCTCCTTCCTTTCATTGTCTTTCCTTGTCTTGTGGAAGTTGGAAATTCATTAGTGCCTGTCTCTTGCTTTGGCTGAGGAAACAGGAGTGAACCAAATTCAGCACTTCCAGGCCCAAATGTCTGCCCATGAACAGCACTGGACTCCTGACTCCTGAGTGTTTCTTGTGAGGATGTTTGTACCTGTGATACTTCTGTCCCTTCCTCCTCTGGTACTCGGTTTCATCCACCGTCCACACAGCTCCCTTTCCTCCCTCCACCCGCACGAAACACTTGTGCAGGCTGAGGTTGTGCCGCACTGCATTCTGGTTAGAACAGGGACATTGTATTGTCAATAGATGGAAACTCTTTTGTTGTTGTTATCACTTAACACATGACTAAATCACAAGGCAGCAAGACTATGGCTTTTAACAGTGTAACCGTGATACCGTGATACCTGCTGCTGACTTGTCGTATTTATGAATGAGAATCTCCGATTTGTCTGAGAGCTTCAACATATCTGACTCAGCCAGCGTAAACCCACATTTTATTTAATTCAGGCTTCATCTGCACTCATTACCATTTTCCTGTTGAAATTTGTAATGGATTTAAATATGTAGCTTGCTATCTATGTAGCAATATGACGAGCCCATTCTTAACTCTGCCTCTATAGCTCTGATTGGTCAACTGTTTGCCTAACCTGAGGAACAGCCAGCAATGAGCACCACACACTCTTGCTCTTTTCTGGAATATGTGATAAGGAGAAGCACTTGTACCAACCCGCCGCCAGACATTTGTTTTGACTTTGTACGTTTCTGTAAATCACTGATATTGATGAATGTTGATGTTTCCAATCCAAAAATACGTTTCATAAATATGTCTTATATCAGCCTCTTTTCATGCTTGCAGCAACACACATTGCCATCAGGTAACCGTGAAACATCGTGAAACATCGTGAAACATCAGTCAGGTCTAGGCAACATAACTACTTGGTTAATGTTAGTAGAAAGATCATGATTTGTATTTAAATAATAACATGACAACATAATGTAACAACTGTAACAATTGAAGTAAAATTAACTTAATATAGTGTGAAATATTCCCAATGTGACTGAGCCCTAAGAAAAAACAGATGCATTTAGATGTACATAGATGATTTAGCAAGTGATATTTGCCGTAAGGCTCCAACAGTGTAATGCATATCATTTCATCAGGTGTGAATGTGTAAACTGAGTAGTTCAAACCTTCCAGGTAGCAGTGTTGTGTCTGAAGTAGAAGAACATGGTAGTGAACCAGTTGTAAATCTCATTCAGAGTGCGCTGTTTGTCTAGAGACTCCAGGATAGACTGCAAACGGTCAGACACAGTGAGAAACACACTCGGACAAGATGTGACAGGAACTGCCATCCAATGTAGAGATCAGCCACCATTGCAACAGTGTGTAGCAGAACTACAGTGCATCAAATACAGTTACTTTCAGCTGAGGCATCATTTCCCTAGCTTGAGCCATAATGTCATTCTTTCCAATTTAAACCTGCACTCAGCTTTGCATCATTGCACACACACACACACACACACACACACACACACACACACACACACACGCACACACATTAATTACACTTGTCTTTGTACTGATTAGGTTATAACATGTTTTATTGGACCCTTATCTTCATCCCTTCTTCAGCTCGGGATTAACCAAATATATTATACCTTTAGAGCTAACTTAAAGGTATAGTGTGTAGCATAAGGGGATCTATTGGCAGAAATGGAATATAATATTATTATGTTTTATTTAGTATATAATCACCTGAAAATATAAACTGTTTTCATTACTTTAGAATGTATATCTAAATACGGAGCGGGTCATCTTCACAGAGCTAGCCGCCATGTTTCTACAGTAGCAGACAAACCAAAC
Source organism: Anarrhichthys ocellatus (assembly GCF_004355925.1). Taxonomy (NCBI): domain Eukaryota; kingdom Metazoa; phylum Chordata; class Actinopteri; order Perciformes; family Anarhichadidae; genus Anarrhichthys; species Anarrhichthys ocellatus. The sequence goes on from NW_022280138.1 coordinate 272,830, forward strand.
ACTGGCTCTAGATAGTGTTTTCATATTTTAACGTTGTCTACCGTAGTTTTCCTACACGCTTGGCACACAGGAGAACTTCAGTTGGGTGCAATCTGCAACCTCACCACTAGATGACACCAGATCCTACACACTAGACCTTCAAACTCATTTTTGAAAGGTTAATCTAGCCATGTATCTGAATATATTTAAAGATGTTACCATGAAAAGATCCAAAAAGTAACTTTACAATTTACTGTAAAACACTCCTAAAGAGTGCAAAGTCTGCTCTCTGAAATCACCAGTGAATGCCAAAGTACATCGGTCATAAAAAGACCAGCTTTACAAATAATAGAACATCTTATAAAAGAAACTCACCCATCTTATCAAGTAGGCGTAGGTGTATGGAGGTCTGATGTTGTTGTATTTATAACATTCAATACTGGGGACCAAATCTGTACAACAACAATGATATGTCATCAATTCATGTCATCAAACACATGTGATTAAGATTATGATTATTCATCTGATCTTCTAAACTACCATTGTGTAAATACGAGTGTGTTGGTGGGAAGCTTTAGTGTAGTCGCATATGAATGAAAAGCAGTGAATATAACTGTACAATGTTCAGGCGTAGTTTGAAACTCAAAATTTGAAAGAATTGCATTACATTACATACATTCCAATATAAAGATTGAGATAACAAATTGTTAGAAATTGATAAGAGTACTGTAGCTACAAATCTCATGGATTTAATTTAGAATTTTGACTTTTTATTTTTCAGACTGCTTTCTCAAACAATCAGATAAGTTATCAGACGTTATATACTGTATGGTGTCGGATGAATTAGGACAGAGTGAAGGTTTGATTGTTTTATCTTGTGTGCTCAAGCTCAGATCTATTGTATGTTATTATCTTGCACAAGATGAAAAAAAGTATTATCTCCTGGGACTGTGGAGGTTTCATAGAAAGAAGAACTATTAACATATAAATATAGAATTCTGACATTAATTTAACTATTGTCAATACTAATTACAATTACTTTCTACACAAACTCCAACTGCCTAATCTAATCTAATGATGAAATGTGTTCTATCAGTTTTTTAACTGTCTAAAGGACTATAATAGTGAAAACGTAATGAATATGAAACTGTATGATTTTAATGTGCCCTGCGATAAACTGGCGACCTGTCCAGGGTGTACCCTGCCTTCGCCCAATGTCAGCTGGGATCGGCTCCAGCGCCCCGCGACCCTGAACAGGATAAGCGGTTTGGATAATGAATGAATGAATGAATGAATGATTTTAATGGCCAGATGTGGCTGTTGAATCATGATAGTCAACATCTGTAAGCCCATTTGTGTCCTTTTGAGAGCTCAGAATGTGGCACAACAACAAAAATGTGTGAGCAGGTATTGCTTTATTTCTTGCTGTAGTGTTGGTCATTAATAAGCTTCCATACAAAGTGTGTTACCTGGGAGAATATGAGCAGAACCAGCAGCCATGCTGTAGCCATGCTGGGACAACTCCTCCAGATGTTTAATGCCCCATTGTTGCACTCTGTCTCCATCTGTTACCTGGGGCTGGGGCAGGAACAGAGGAAGACTGTACGGCCACTCAGAAGCTGCCTTCAGCATGCAATGATGGAAGTGGACATGAACAGTTCAATTTGCTTTCTTTCCAGGTCGAAATTCATTCAAGAATTTTTACTAAATATTCAAGACTTCTTAAAATTGTTCAAGCTACACTAACCCTTCTTTTATCAGACAAATAAAGCTGAAAAAACAGTGAAAGCCAAGAGCGATTGGAACCAACATACCAAATCAGTGTGTTTGTGTTCAGAGAGATGCAGATGAAGTTGCATCGCAATGAGTTTCTGTCTTTCCAGGATGAGCTGAAAGAAGAGAATGCCCATGGTTCAATTTACATCAAATTGACCCTCAATAAGTGATTTTATAACTCGAGACTCATAGAGTTTGTAAGTATTAAAAAGTGGTGAGACATGAGTCATCATTATTATAAGCTGCTCTGAGTGAAGAAGTCCACGCGGAGCCGGAAACTCAGGAATTGTACGAGAGAGATGTAACTTTCACAACTCTATGTAATCATAAAAATATTCTTAGAGATATTATGGTTAGTTGTTGTGTCTGTCTAGCCAAACAGCTACTGTGGTGCTAACGTGACACAGCTAGGTGGCACATGCTTAACAAGATGTGGCCGTGCTTGGCTCCGGATTGACTTTGGCGGGTGTGTGGGCGGGACTTCAGCGCCACCCTCCCACCACCCTCCATGCAAACTCTAGCTCCGATATTTTGGCTTCACTTTCGTACATTGGGAGGAAGTGCAGGCACGCCATCCATCATATATGAAGTCTATGCTATTTACTGGAGTATTTCTTCAATGTACGGCAATCTATGTATGCTTAAGTTTAGGTTAAAGTCAGGCAACTAAATCCAGTATGAGACAGGATGGACCTCCACACCTTATTATAATTTATGAACCTCACAGTATTTCCAGCAGTCACTAATACAGAATAGATGCATTTGGATGTTAGAAGCTATTTTAAACTGAACCGTACTAACAGCTATTGCTATTAGTCTCTTTTCTTTCATTTAGCAGGTGTTAAGACATTAAATAGCCCCGTGTAAAAAAATGCTTTCATCTGAGACAAGAGTGTACAACTCCAGAAAATATTTTCAGAGGCATTCAGTAATCATCTGGATTTCTTCTATTGTCAAAGATTAGTAGAAATACATCATTCATGTTACAAAGACATCCAACAGAAATATGGCTTTTGATTGGCCAACGCAGCGTATTGCCAGAGGATGTTGAATTGCAGTCCACTAAAAGTTGAGCCCGGTTCAATCGGATGACTCTGTGTTGCATGGCTAAAGTCAGCCTGAACGCTGCCTGAGGCCCTATTTCTTTTCAATGTCATGGTTTACTTAAAGGGTGTAGTGTGGGGAGACAGCTTACAACATGTTTTATAATAAGTCACGGTGTAGTGTGGGGAGACAGCTTACACCATGTTTTATAATAAGTCACGGTGTAGTGTGGGGAGACAGCTTACACTATGTTTTATAATAAGTCACGGTGTAGTGTGGGGAGACAGCTTACACCATGTTTTATAATAAGTAACATAGACAATAATAGACAATTAGTTTCACAAGCATATTCATGATGTGTTTGTAGACCTTCTAGGTTTCTGTAGCCCACCTGACTTTCCATGCACTGAACAATATCTTGCTGGACCTTCCACTGAGCAATGCTTCTGTCCCCATAACTGTGTTCAGAATGGAGATGCCTAGAACATAAAATAGTGCAAGGTTAGTTGTCCAGTGTTTGTGGGAAGTACACTTGTTTCCATGAAACCTAAAAATCAGATGAGAAACTCAAATCTATTGGTGTCCAGTACAGCGACAGATCTGATGTTGTGTTTCAGTCTTCCCCCATCCATTTATGTGTCTCCTTACCTTAACCAGAACCCAGATGTAGCCCCAACCCTAACCAGTCATCTCTGCCTTGCCTTAACTTGACGTTAACTCAAATCAAATCTTAACGCCTTCCTCTATACTCCCATCTGGTCACAGATACAAGACACTAACTGTAGATGGGTGGACTGAAGTATAGTTCCCTCTGCCATCATGCTTCTGAATTCCATATCCTGGTAATGTATTCATCTTTATTGTTTGCATTGATGACTGTGATGGAACTGCATTTTTAATGTGAGTTATGTAGTGTTCAATGTATCTGAGTTTTAGAGGTACACATTATGCACAATCTGTGGAACACAACATAAATCCCCACAGACGGCAGCAATATTGGAAAAACTATTTAGCAAACCGGCACTTATATAATGTTGATTAAGGCATTTTTCAAAATCGAATTGCTTGTAAACTTTTCAGAATGTGTTATTAACAAGAACAAACAAAAAAAAAGTATAATTATGTCATTTATGATACTTCTAGAATAATTTAAAGATGTTGGATTGTTTTTCCTAATGCATTCATATATGTTAGGTAACCCGTTATTGTTGAAGAAAATCATCATATAACTTAAGATTGAACTGAACACATTTGGTTTCACAAGTAAACGGTTTATATAACTTGTTATGTTGAACACATTCTGGTTCACAAAACATTCTTAGGAAGTGATTAGAGCGCCAGACAAATTGTAATAAATCTCTCCAATTTGTATCAAAACATTTCCCGTACATGAATCGTCTGTTCTGCCAAAATGTTATCTTCACCCAAACGAAGTCATGAGAGCATGACATAGTGAAGAGACCAGATGTGTTTTGTTTGTGGTTCAACGGACTGGTTTGATTTGTGGAAAGTGACTTAAGGGGGGTGAATTTGGACTATAAAACTAAGATGTGAAAAATAATACATTGGATTTGTTTGGATGTGCTGAACTTGTACTATGTTGACTTGTTCTCATTAAAACACTTCCCGCTGGGTTGCAACTTCAGTTTGTCATTTCTTCTTATCATTTTGCCACAACATTATTTAAGACTCACTTTGGTCCTATTCTTGGAAAACAGACAGAGCTAAAACTTGGCAACCTCACAGGACTTGTGAGGTGCTTTGTGCAGTTACTGGGTCCTCACAACGACTCAATTACAACATTTTCAATGAAGCCTAGTTCAGCACAAACACTGGGAGCAAATGGAAGTGCTGGCCTAGTTCCATTAAAACTCAAAAGGTGCTTCCTAACTACATGGCACGTTCTGTGTTCATAGTGTCCTCAGTGAATGGTGCTGCCAGGATGGAGCACTGGACTCAGTACTGTTGATCGTACTCTGGGTGAGATGGAGCAGCATATATGCTGATACATTTATTTTAAAGAGGCAAATAATGATTGTTAGGTAATTGTCACATTACATTACTGATATCAACTTAATCTGTACCTTCCCAAATATGCCACACCATGAATGTAATATACAGCCGTCGACTTACTTTAAGAAACTAGGGAAATCTTCAGACATCACGCCACAGCCGGGCCAGCGACAGAGGCCACTCACAAACAAGGCACTGCTCTCCTCAGGGATGCTGGCGGGAACAGAAATGTGTCAGTTATATCATCTCCTCGTGTTGTAACAGAAGTACGTTCAGACTTGTGCAGTACAAGGGAAGACCTTTGGAGAAAGAGCTGAGCCAAGAGTTGGAAAAAAGCTCCTTTTTTTATCGCTTCCATATATTTCACCCTCTGCAGCAACAATGGTACAGATGTTGGGGATGTTGGCGGTCAATGATTAGCAGCGGGTTCAAGTACTAGCAGGCCAGCCAGGCTTCTTTTCTCACCCAGAAAATATCCAGCGTTCCTTGTTTTTTTTAACACTTTAATTCACCTTTGTGGAATTTTTCTGACAAGCAACCTCTGGTTTTGAGAATAATGACCAACCATTTAATCGTACCCTAACTAGTGAACAAGACCCCAACATACTAGAAGTGCTTCACTTGGGGCAGTGACAAAAAATCATATTGCAGCAAAGTTCAGTTGCTGGCACTCATCTCTGCAACCCTAGTGCCACAGAACCATCTCAATCCTGAGGTCACGGAAGTGGACACTTTCACATCTCGTCTGCACATTGAGATTCCGTCCAAACAGAATCAATGAAAAGGCTGAACCTTGATGTGGCCCAATGCCCACGAGATAGTGTTGCGGTGATAGCAATACCCCTTCCCCTACCACATACCCTAACAGACAGGATCATAAGCTTTATCTAAAGATGGATGAGAAAACTCCCATGACTCCTTCAGCTGGTCAACTGTTCCACCATCACAACTGAATCTGTATTAATTAATCTCACCACATAAGGAAACTTGAATTATATGTGATAAAGATATATTTCAATTTTTTATCACACCATATTCTTACTCAACCCATTAATTAGATGGCAACTGATCTTGCTATCTCATGATGCATTGAGTCATTTGCATTGTTTGTCAGTCAGTGAGAAAGTCACCCATCATGAAGCCTGGCCTGGACGGAGCTCTGCTTTGGGTCGTCTCTGCTCAAGGGGAGGAAAAGATGGCTTTGCTTGGAAGAGGAGCCCATGTGTGGTGAAGAAAATTGGGGTAGACGGACAGCATCTACCTCTTCCTTGCAAATGAAGACGGCTGCACTATTTTCTGGATGCACTAGGGGAAGAAAGCATTGAGGTATATAACAACAATACAGCCACTGTCGATGCTGAAGATGGTCCTAAAATCTGTATTCAGTTGACTTATTCAGATAAGAAAACTGATGAAAAATGATGTTGCTTGTGTGGAACTCAGGATACTGAAGTGTCTGCGTACCGTGTTGTCGTCTGGAAGCTGTTTGGGTAAGCTGACGCAGCACTGATGGTCTCTGCTGCTTCTGCTTTATGCCTTCCATACTGGAACTCTGGAAGGACAAAAACACCAATGTCAACATGTGGATGATGTGAAAATTTAAAAATAGTTAATCGGGCCTCATACAAGAACATGATAGAATTTGTATCCTTTACAAGGTCTCTTAACTTGACAAACTTGTCATAGGTGGCTCATTTCAGCCTGATAAATATCACTGATGATCATGAGGAGGAGCGTGTTTGTGAGATTTCATTATTAGCATAATCCACACGCCTTGAACCTGTTCAACTCTGGCTGTTTTAGCCTTATTTTAAAAATAAATGTCTAATGTTAATACGCCCAAAATAAATTAGGTATAGCTCCTAAACTATGTGGCTTATATGCATATTTCTGCTCTCCATTGAGACGCTAAGAAATATGAATCCAATTTAAGTAAACATAATCTATTACAATTCCAGAGGAAATGGAGGTGCAAGAAAAAAACTGAGTATAAATTGTAAATTTCAGAGCCAATATATCATTAAAATCAAGAACCCGTAGACAATGAATGAGACTGAATATCTGCTCCTAATCTTTGACTTCAACTGTAACTATAAATGTGATGAAAATACACTAAAATACAACATTTATGATACAATTTAAAATGATATACTGAGGTGGTCGCAATGTTATGGCCATATTTACTGTTTACTTGTTGACGGTTTACTGGGAGTTTTAATCAAATATGTATTCATTTCCATATAGCCATGTTACGAATAGCATAAATCTCCCCAAGATAGTGAAATAGTAATAAACACAATAAATATTGCTCAATATTTATATGACCGAAGAGCTCCATGCTATACAGGCAGAGACATTGAGGAATGCAACGGCCCACAGGGCTCTGAGCTATCCACAAAACAATGATGTAGAGTTTGGTGGCTGTAATGAAGTACTAAGACCCAAAGGTTGGCTGAAGTAAACGTAGAGTTTCAGCCACAATGACGCCTTGTTCCCATACCCACTGATCTGTGTAGCATTCCTGTCCACAATAATTGAGCAGATATGTAAGACTAAATCTGCCTTTGGGGCTTTTGGGCAAAAGGTCCTTGGTGAAAGATGTAAAAATGTGATGTTTGACTGCTTTGTTCCCCCGTTGACAGTGGCCGCTGTGTCTTCCGATGTGAAGTGAGCTCAGGTGCATTAGGAAGCTCAGAATTCCTAGTATCCAGCGATACCGATCATGCTATTGTAGAGTGACTAGAAAGTTATCCTGTATCTTTTGATCACAACTTGTTCTTATGTTTACCAAGTTTCTGTACAACTTTATTTTTAAAATACTTTCTAATAACACATAGTTTGGACAACATACAATTGGTTTACAGAGTCTGAAAGCTGAGGAACTCACATTTTTAAAACAGTATAAAATGAATATGTTCTGTAGATAGACGATTATGAAATAGCGATATTTCTTAACTACATCATGGGTTTCCCCCAGGACCCGGGCGTTCCTTTTCAGGAGGTTAAAGTACCATATAAGGGTGCCTGTTACACTCCATCTGTGGGCCAGTTCAATTCTCAATGTAACAAAATGTTACCAAAGAATGCAAAGAAGTCCTGATGCTGGAAATCAGAAGAGAACTATAGGATTTAGCAGTGTGAGTATAGTGGTATTAATGGAACCGAAACAGTTATCAAACATAGTACAGCTGCCAATGATGTGTCACCAGAGCAGCTCCATACTGACATCAAGAGGGAACCATTGCACATGAATTTAGATGCAAAATAACGTCTCTCTAAAGCAGGAGTCACCGGGTTATCAGACGGTAGGGGATTTTATACTGTTTGGTGCAACAGAGATAATAATGGAGAGCTTTATCCTAACATATTGCAACGATATGCCAATACGAATTATGAAATGTAGCAGCCATGATAATGATAATATGGTAAACAGAATATTAGTTTTGCATCAAGTTTGTCTTGGTTATTTGAAATAAATGAATTCAGATTAAGGCATTGTGATTTCAAATCAAATGAGAGTATTTGTGCCATCTGTGCTTGACTTGAGCAACAAGTCTAAACCAATATTGTGTAAGAAAGGAGTTGTGGTTGCCTTACAAAGTAAAAACTATGAACTAGACATATTTAATGCATTCTTCCAAAGCTGAGACGAGGTCATTGTTTTGCAAGTCACAAGTCTGCAAATTCAAAAGTCTGTCAATTCTTTTACAGGTCCCAATACAACAATCACTGTTTCAAGAAGTTTCCAGAACGTGTCTTGATTCTAGTGCTTCCTTAATCTGTCTTTCATGATAGAGACAAATGATCTGGGAAGTGTGTTGCATGTTGTCAATTGTTGCATACCTGACTTCCTGAGGGGTCCCTGGTCTGACGAGGAGGCTGAGGAGGCTGAGGAGTAGGAGGTGTAGCAGGGCGGGGCTCCTTCAGCTGTTTGATCTTGTCATGTTGTGGTTGAGCTTGGCCACCTCTCTCACAGGAAGTCTCTGGCATCTCTGCAGTGACAGAAGTGACTTGTAAAACATTTATACATACTTTTATAAACCTGGGTTTGGGGGCTGCTGGCTAATCTAGTTATTTTATCTGTTTTTAACAGAATAGTGCCTCTCGCTGCTCCCCATAGTTTGAACCAGGGGTCCTCAGCCTTTTGTTACTGATTAGTAAAAGACTTTGAGGGCTACCTTCCCAAATAATAAATAAATAAATGAGAAGGGAGGTTCATGGGTCAAACTAACAAAGGACTTTTAACCAGAGGCCTGTAGTACGAAGTGAGTTCAACATACCCAGGGTATCTTTTGGTTATCTGGTTTAACTAACCTTATCAACTCAGTAAATCCACCAGCTTCTCTCAATCTGGTTGTGAGCGCATGTTTGCAGCATCTGACCAATCACAACCTTGGACACATTTTACAAATAAAGAGAAAACTATGATATCAGAGGAATATGTAAAAGATAAACACATAATTCAGAAAGGACAGCTGGACGAAATCCCTGAGTGTGAATGTGTTTAAATCAATAGCTTCATAATATCACTGCTTCATATAGAACACCATAGATCTGACTATGATTACATGTGTTTATTCTCTAAGTTCATGTGTTGCTTGGATGTATTCTTATTCTTTCAGCCGTTAGGCCGCTGGTGTGAAACAGACTTGGTAACAATTCAAATAAATTTAAAGACATAATTCATGGTAAGAAGGTTTCCTTCCATAACTTATAATAACCCACAGCAAACATTGAGGTAACCGCAGCAGAGTAACGCTGCATCCAGTGTGTGAGTGTAGACAGGACTCCAACACGTCACACTACAACACACGGCTCACACATAATGAATATATGATGACAGAATATATACTGATTTGTCTGTTTCACACCACCGGGGTTACAGAGGAAAGAATACGGCTAAAATATTGTCACACGCCATCAGAATACATCTGCAACACATGAATTAATATAATACACACATGAAATTATAGTCAGATCTGTGGTGCTCTAGATGAAGCATTGATATTATAAATCTGTTCATTCACACTGTCAGTGATTTATTGCCAGCTGTCCTTTCTGCATTTGTCTGTTTAAACTGAATTATGACTTAAACGTCTTCGTACTTGTGTAATATTATCTAAGAATCCAGGTACCGAGCTGTGATTGGTCAGTAGGCGGAGCCTTTATACGAGCTAATCACTAATCTCAAATTTAACCTGCTCCAGAGCAGATTATGTGTTCAGCATCAGTTACCATGATACACCCAGTAAGAGGTGAACCTCCGTCGTGGAACTGAAAACCAGAGTTACCCTGAAGTTACCTCACTAACCCCAAACCTAACCTATTGAATATGAAACATATATAAGTTCAGAGCCTCACATGTCTCATGGAGAATCATGACCAATTATAACACTAAAGAATTAATAATTGATCTGCAGAAATTGAAATATTCATTGATATATTAAACAATCTGATGTGAACAGTGTGTCAAGAGTCAAGTAAAGGTAGCCAGCAGGCTATTTTAGTGTGACATGTCTTTAAAAATGTAATTCATTTCTGCATATAAATATTGTGAGACAATCACATGCCCCTCAACACTCTCTTTTACACAGTTGTATACGTTGGGTGTTGCTATCAGGTAGCTGCACTGTGTATCTTAACAGAGACAGTGTCAACCATCAACCATCTTACTTTAAACGTCTTCTAAGACTCCTCCTCCTAAATGTATGTTTCCTTCCTCCTGTGAACTCTTGGACTGTTTTCATGAAAAGAAGTGACTCAAATGAAATCGCAAACCTTTCTCATTACACACACACTTATCTTTCTTTGTTATCTGAAAATGTGCAGCCAAATCCAGTCACAAAGGAATGTTTGCAAACTTACAATGAGCTGGTTTGTAAGGATTGACTCATTTTTAACTCACACCCCACACAAATAAAAAGCCTCCGCTGTATCTGCAGAAGACGTCAGTGATCATGCGTAATTGCTGCAGTGAGAGACATAACCTTCCAAAGCTACAACCACATGTTAGACCACAAGGACATTTTAAGCCCTTTCAAAGCATTTCTACACACATTTTTATTCATGTGACTTGGCAAAAGTGTGTGATTTTTAAACCTGAGGTGGCCTTTTATTATATTGAATTATTATTTTTAGATGTTATAATAACATATAATTCATGAGTCAGATCTTGGTTGGGCAACTGCAAGAAAAATCCAAAGGTCACCCGGATTGGAAACATTTTAGATCCCCGAGAAACTGATCTATGAAGCTAAATCAGACTTTTATGTTAAAGAAATGATGGCACCGGTAACAGTGTGCTAGAATAGTCATTTAATCTTGATAACGAAATCATTACAGACAAAATAAGTATGCTTAATATCCTAAATGGACATTTAATATCTGCAGGCCAATTGTTTGAAAGGGCAACATAAATAGAGATGTCTGAAAGCTCCTCTGACTCGGAATAAAAGTTGCCTTTTGATCTGAACTTTACAACTTTTGCAATTATTAAAGTACAGGATGCTTTAAAAAACAGAATAAATCAGCTGGCCCTGAGGCTTAAGATCTATATTTTGTACAAATTGCTGCTGAAAATATTGCTAAACCTAAAAGTCACAGAAGTATCTAAACTTTCAGTTTCAGCTTATAGGTAACGAATAAGTTCCTATCAAGGAAAAAAAACATCATCCTGAAACGTCATGAATGCAATTGACTTAATGCATATTGTGCTGCATTATTGCTCGAGCCTTCCTACGGCGCTGACACTGTTGACTCTGTTTTGTTACAAAGGCTGTTTTTCTAAAACCGTTCAATGGTTTGAAAACTATTTTAGCGATAGAACACAGAATGTTCAAGTTGATGTTCCATTTCTAGCTTTTGAAGTACACAAAATTGTGTCCCACAAGGGTCCATACTGGGTGCTATATTATTCATATTTTGATATTAATATACTGTGTTGCAGTGTTAATAATACAATATTTGATTGTTATGTGGACGACACCAGTATGTATAGTTCTGCCTCATCTTAAGCAAGTGTCATTATTAATTAAACTGCAATCTGTTGTTCAGAGGAATCTCTGTGAATTGAGAATTACCTAATGTTAACAAAAGCTAAATTATATCTTTTTCAAGATGGAAGAAGACCGCTGATGATGTGTGTCAGATTGTTACTGTCAAAAATAAGATGATTGAATGAGTCTCAACATGAAATACCTGTTGTCCTAGGATATCAACCTTTAGTGTCTTAGTGTCTTACAGAAACCTCAGGGTGAAGTTCCTCGTAAAAAAAATGAATTCAAGCAACGCTTTTATCAGCAATTGATTATGGTGATATGTTTATATGCATGCAAGTTCATCTTCACGTAGAATAGATCATTGGTACATGCTTCAGGGCCTTATACATCTGCCCTTATCACTATTGCTTTGATCCTATTCTTTTGTAAACGATCCATAATGTGTCGTGTCTTTTGAATAATATTTTGAATGTATTGGTCCTGTAACGGAACACTGCTAATTCATTGGTTGATGCAATGTGCTGTCTTTTTAAAAAAAGTTTGTTATATTATTTTTATGAAAATGTTCCCCCTCAAAAGAGATTGTACATCTCAATGGGACTATCCTAGAAAAATAATGGATCAGGTTTGATTATGAAAAAAAACATGAGGAATAAGTCAGAATGCAATATCAGAGCTGTGTGGTTATCTGACAATAACGCACACCCTCCAGCCAATCAGCATCCAGAATATGAAGAGATTAAAGTCAGTGGTTGAAAACATTTCCTGTTCCAGGCCTTCTGATAGAAAGGCTGTGGTTGTTCACAGGTGCACAGACACACACACACACACACACACACACACACACACACTGATAGCATCACCACAGCAGTCTACAGAATGAGTGGGAGACAGCGCTGCTCCACTTCTGTGCAGCACAGTGATGTGTCACCTGCAACCACTGGGACTTGTGTTTGTCAAAGATGCCTGGATGGTATTTCCAAGTCAAATGGAATCTTTCCTGAAGTAGTACTTTGCTACACTAAAACCACAATCACTTCTCTTTACATCTCTGTTTGTGTACAGACTAAACAGACAGATCGCTGAGCTTGGCACATTATTTAACTCTGGACAGATCCCTGTTTCAATTCTTTATGCTAAGCTAGGCTAACCACATCCTGACTTTGCTCTGTACTTAACATCACAGCTACATGGACCTCTCTCTGGGAAAATAAGTGTGCAATGAGTGTAGCAATTCAAGAAATGTGTCCATTCTTTTTCAAAGGGTCTACTGCAGTGAACCTTCCGTTCACATTTTCTGTTCGTTGACAAGTTGGTTAACTTTTCACGGCCATTCTTTACTTTCTAGTGTGACAGTCCTAGTATTCTACCAGGCTTCATCTCCCATATTCTAAAAGCATGCAGCCATGATGGTTAATCTTGTTTGGTCATGTAAGCCCTCAGAAGCTCATATGACATGACAGATCTCTCTGAAGCATGCAATACTTACTGCATTGTGTACATTACAGATGATGTAAAGTGTTAGAGCGGGTTTCTTTCTTTCAGCTGACTGTTACATCAGAGATGTCTTTAAGGCTTTAGGGAAGTGTGCATCTATACAATAAAGCAAACAGCCAACAGCATATGTGCAGATGCACCCCCACAGAAACAGAACTCAGTAGAAAGTGAGATTCAGTTTGTGGCTTCTCACTGTCATCTCTCATTCTGGCTTTCCTTCTCGAATGTATCTCCCCGAGTAGAAGCCCATGAAAGTCTTTGTGTCTATTTTGTCAAAGGGAGGAGAGCTTTAGTCACAACACTACACAAAGTGACTTGATCTGATGACTGATATTTGGTCGGTATATCTGTGTCAACTTCTGCCGGCCGCAAATGTCTTCAAATAAGTTCTTGTTTGGATATTGAAATCAGCCACATTAGAGTGTGGAAAGCTGCAGATGCCTCATACTGCTACTCTGATGTGTGGGTTTATTACTCACATGCTCCCATATTTCAAATCACACATCCCAATCACATTTATACCCTAAAAATAAATGTTCTCAGGTCTTTGATCCGAATAACCCAATCACATATACACATGACATTTGACTTCAATAATGCAGTTCATACTGGCTACATTTAGAAATGAAAGATGTTATCAAATGAATGACTTATCTGTTTATACAACTTATTAAAAGGTATCAAGATTGTTTCTGGGAAAGACATGTGCGTACTCTTTTGCAGCTTGCCCTGAGTTAGCAGAGCTCTCAGTGGGGTAGCAGCGTGTCTCCTCCCTGTGAGCAGGAGATGTCTTTTGTCTGATTTTTTTGAGTCAGATCAAATTAACAGTTTTACAGTTTAGTTTGACTGTACTTTAACGCTCCAATCTTTATGCCATACATATATAACCTACATTTGTTTATCTGTCCTCACAAAATAAATGATTAGCATTGAATTGGCAATAAAGAATAAAATCTGGAATATTTGTTTGAGTTTGTTCAGGAGGATGGAGCTTGGAGACCTGTACTATCAGAGTCCTGAAGGTGTGGAACAGGTCTGTATTATCACAGTCCTGAAGGTCTGGAACAGGTCTGTACTATCAGAGTCCTGAAGGTCTGGAACAGGTCTGTACTATCAGAGTCCTGAAGGTGTGGAACAGGTCTGTACTATCAGAGTCCTGAAGGTGTGGAACAGGTCTGTACTATCAGAGTCCTGAAGGTGTGGAACAGGTCTGTATTATCACAGTCCTGAAGGTGTGGAACAGGTCTGTATTATCACAGTCCTGAAGGTGTGGAACAGGTCTGTATTAGATCTGGGGCCAAGTCCCAAAGTTGAATTTGGCTAATCTGGATTTGTGCTTTATTATTTTAACTATGCGTTCTGAATGTACACAAAAGTACAATGGAGATTTAAAAGTGAACTTGATCAAAATGAATATGTATAATAATGTGCAATGCAGTACATTACACTGAATTAGCAATGCTTGTTTGAATTCAGTCAGTTAAATTAATATATTAAAACGGCAAATGTCAGATTTTCAAAATTGATGATGAATCTTTTTGAAACACACCTGTCTCCATCTTGATGGATGGAGACATAAATCCAGAACTTTCTTGCTCTATCCTGACAAAGCCTGATACACTATGTACTGTAGTATTTCAGGGATACTTAAATCCAATGTTTAAAAAAGGATCTCATGCTATCTGCGGTACTACGCTCATAATCTCAGGACCACAATATGACGATCTCCTTGTTTTGGGTGAGCAGGTTTCTATACGTCATGTCTGTCAGAGTGGGTTCTAGGGTTCCCCACAGCCCCCAGAACAAGAGGTACCAGCACAGATAAAATGATTTGAAATGAGAGGAGCAAGAGGAAAAAGACGTAGGCCTGCACAGAATGTTATCGTCACGACACCTCTGGTGTTCAGAGCACTTCAAAGTATGACAAAAGAAAACTTCACTCAAGGTCCACTGGCTTTTTCCTGAGCTTTCAACTACATCTTTCGGCCTTCCCCAGCAGAAGATGAATGTGGACTATAGATGGACTACATGGGCCTGAAAATATATTTTTTCAAATATGTTTCCAAGGTTGAGAATGAACGTTCATGCCTAAATGGCTATTTTAGTTTCCATTTTTGCTGTGTGTGTGCGTGTGTGTGTGTGTACATTTCCTGCGACATGTAATCTACATGACATTTAACAACCCCTGTAAAAATGAAGCATTTTGGTGAACATCTAAGGCGTCAGTGTGCTTTGAAAGAGGTGCTTGAAGGATTTTCACAAAGTGTTTGAAACCCAGCGCTCCCCAGACTGAGACAGTCCTGCATTAATGCAAGGGGCACCTTGGTGTAGCTTCAGGTAAAGTGAGACATGAAATCCACCATTTTCCATTTGCGGTCTTTGGTGTGGGCCTAAAGATGGTCTGAACGCAGACTAAGTTTCCAAAGCGGACAATCCAAATGTGAAAGTACGGGGGTTTGAACTTCTCTCTCAAGCTCTAATTTTCACATGTACAATCGAGCACAACACCATGAATATCTTAAATGTCGACTCACCCCTCTCTGTGACGGTAGGCTGCTATAGCATGATCTCACTTATCACAAGACAAGACACCTGGACCTGTACGGAGCATTCAGCTTATAAATGTACAGAGACTATAATGGAAATAATACGGAGGATTTTGTTTTATTTTAACATAAAGGTGAAGACAAAATAATAATCATTACAAAGTCCATCTACTGTCATATATACAGGTACATTTCAGTGCTTCCCAATATTTCTCATTGCCAGTTAAGACAAAGAGAGCAAGAGACCTTGTTTCATTTGAATAACTCTCAGAGGCCTGAAGCTTCAGAGTCACCAGTAAACCAGTAAAGACATGAACAAAGAACAGAGGCAGGTCAGAAAAAACACACCTCATTCTGTGTACATTTATTTTTCTCATTATAATTCAATATCATTCTGTCTTTCAAAGATGTCAGAGACGACCTGGACTTAATATTAGAAGACCCTGATGATGCTGGTGTGCTGGATGCTCCTTGCCAACAGTCAGATGTGATGTTGAGGGAAACATGTTTTTATGTATATTGCAATATGTTAAATATAAACACAATTTTTGTATTGACATATCTTTAGATAATACATTTGAAATGAGTTCTGGGTTTTTTGCCGAGTGTTCTCACATGATACATGTTCACATTTCACATTTGACTGTTTCCTGCATTCACTACAGTTTGACCTATGAAGAACTGCAATGACATGTGACCATAACACACAATGTTTGTGATATTTCGTAAGTATTTTGCAGATGAATTACTTTAATTTCACTGCACTGAACATGTAGATCAACTTTATAATTGTGAGTGTATTTAGTGAAACTCTTCCTGTGTCCCGGTTAGATAAAGCACAACAGAGTGCTGTAAGATCCCCATCTCAAATATCAGCACAAAACTAATGAGGCCTGTTGTGTTTCTGGTCCTGAAGGCTTTTGTGCATGACACTACTTTTGTACGTGTTGTTCATGAATTTGTGCTTTGAAATATTTGGACTGTTACGACTGCACACAGACCACATTCTCAAGGTACGCTCTCACTGCACACATTCTCTAATCCTACACATATTCTACATCTGTTCCTTTTGCCGCTCTGGAATGATCCCAGTCAGATGATTTGAAGTTTTGGAATAAAACAGTAAGTTTTGTGCTTACCGTAACACCTCCGTGCCAAACCTCCTCTTTGCCTCTGAGATACTTAGAAATGATTCAGAGGGGGAGTTATTCCACAGGAAATATGGTTTTCGGCAACTCAAACTTTCAGCAAAAGTATAACAGACCTCGTTCTGAAGAGGACTGCATGGTTGTGTGATTTAGGTTGTAATTATTTTTAAAAAGTAACAAGAGAAACAATAAAAAAGAGGAAGTGTACTTTACAATAAAATCAAAACCACATCATGTGTGCATTTTTGAAAAGTTTGCAATTCAATTTGAAGTTTCAGTTGAGCTGTTTGAAAGAAGAACTTCTGCATCATCTTACTATCTTAAAGAAGAATGTTTCTCGTACATGATGTTAGTACTGACACTAGAATAAAGGTATTCACTCACCTGGCGATGTCTCAGAGGAGGAGGGCACATAGAGCGGCGAGACATCACTCAGTATTTATACCCACAGCAGGAGAAGGAGGAAAGTTAAAGCCCAGCAAAGCCAGCAAATCACAACACCATAAGAAACTGCAACGCAGACTTTTACACTTTCCCACCGCCGCTCTGACAACCTGAAAAAATATGTTTGTTGGAAAGTAAGCTGTTCTGTACTTGAGCAAAAAGAACAAACAAGCCGACTTTGTGCTTCTTATAGCGCCAGTGAAATAACGTCTATTTCTACACATCGTCCTTCAATCCAAATGTGCCGAGCTTTCAGTAAACGGGTGGATGTTTTGTATTAATTCAGTGTACCTCCATCAGGAATACATAACCTAACACATCTTATCTATTCTCACATTCCAGATCTATTAGAAGTGTTAAGACACAGTTCCTAAACATGACATTAAATGATGATGTAACGCACTGTAGTTGTTGCTCTTTCCGATCAAATGGGTCTTCTTTTAAGCATGAATGACAGAAAATATGCATTATAAGAAAATGAAGAAAATGTTTTCAAATAACAAAGATGGATTTCTCTAAAGTTGAGCAACAAATTAGATCAATCAAGTCTCATGTTGTTGTTTTTCCTGTCTTTAAGAATCCACTGAGTAACATTCACATCTGTATTCATATCCAGCTGCAGAGAGGTTAAACCAGCCTGGGATTTTGCAAAAGAATATTCAAAATGAAAAAGGTCAAGTTGACTTTCTGTATGTTACTGCTCTGGTCCTTAAAAGTGTTGGGTCACTAAAATCACTGATCTATCTCTGAACTTACTTTTAGCAGGAACTACTGGAGTTTGTACCGGGACCCACACACAGTGGAGGGGAATGGAAATAGCTTTTTGTACAATAGGACTGAACTATCTGTTCTTTGGTTCTGTGTCATTGGAGATCATTTAGGCTTTTGTGTTTATTAAAAGGTTTCACCCAATACATTTAGCAAAAACGTCATTGCGCCTGATTTATGTTCACAGGCAACGTTTTTCCAGTCCAGGAATACACAACACATAAAGACGTGGACGTACAAAGAGCTGGACTTTGACACTGAGACTGGGGTTTGTCTCTTGTCCCCAATGTGTCGTTAGATATACTAAAACACTTATTAAGGATTAAGAGTTAAAGAAAGATGAAAAAGTCAACCTGTCCTCTATGTCCATGACTTTCATGATATTTAACTAAGACCACCTTAGAAGACCCTGATGATGCTGGTGTGCTGGATGCTCCTTGCCAACAGTCAGATGTGATGTTGAGGGAAACATGTTTTTATGTATATTGCAATATGTTAAATATAAACACAATTTTTGTATTGACATATCTTTAGATAATACATTTGAAATGAGTTCTGGGTTTTTTGCCGAGTGTTCTCACATGATACATGTTCACATTTCACATTTGACTGTTTCCTGCATTCACTACAGTTTGACCTATGAAGAACTGCAATGACATGTGACCATAACACACAATGTTTGTGATGTTTCGTAAGTATTTTGCAGATGAATTACTTTAATTTCACTGCACTGAACATGTAGATCAACTTTATAATTGTGAGTGTATTTAGTGAAACTCTTCCTGTGTCCCGGTTAGATAAAGCACAACAGAGTGCTGTAAGATCCCCATCTCAAATATCAGCACAAAACTAATGAGGCCTGTTGTGTTTCTGGTCCTGAAGGCTTTTGTGCATGACACTACTTTTGTACGTGTTGTTCATGAATTTGTGCTTTGAAATATTTGGACTGTTACGACTGCACACAGACCACATTCTCAAGGTACGCTCTCACTGCACACATTCTCTAATCCTACACATATTCTACATCTGTCAAGCTGTCCTCTATGTCAATGACTTTCATGATATTTAACCATCTTTCCTTAACCATAACCACATAACACATGAAACGTGCCTATTTTGCTGAGCATGTAATCCAACTGCAATTCTGTTGCTAATAAGAAGAATACATACTGTGCTTTAATTGTAATGCATACTGTAACATACTCACATTAGAGCTCAAATTAAAACAAAAAGAACAGTGAGGTTTAAAATGAAAAGAAAAACTTTTATATGGAGGTTGAAGATTTTCAATTTAGATTTCCATTGAACATTTTTAAATCCAGATGAAATAATCACTGTAAAGATTGTAATCGTTGCCCAGCACTAGTATATATGTGTGCAGCATGGGAATACTGTCCTTGCTGCCTTTTTTATCTTCTCTCATGTTTGCATTAATGCGAGGGTGTTCAACTGTTTCCTGAGCCCGAGTGATTTTTAGTTTTTTCTGAGTTGGTCTATCTTTTAATGCGAGATCAGTAAAGTGCTTCCAGTACATACTGATCAGACCACCACAGCGACCGAAGAGCCCCGGCCCTTTCTCTCAGCACACATTTTGAATTGTCATAGCAGGTGTCACAGGTGTCACTAATAACATCGACGATGGCTCTGTGTTATTCAAGTGTCCCAGTAGCTAAGCCATGACAGTGTGACAGCGAGCAGCATGAACAATACCCGGACCCCGAAACTGAAGCAGCTGAATGGAATTCAGCCATCATTTTTTTGGCAAATGTCTAAAATTCTAAAATAGTAAAGCAGTATTTTCCTGTGTTGTTGCATGTTGAAGTTTCCTCCAAGTTACTTTGAATCACTGCTGACTTTTTCCAAAACACACATTTTCCTCTTGATGGGCTTTTCCTTCCTGTGAGGCCGCTGTACAATAGACAGACAGTAGACAGATGGCAGCAATATAAGGGCTCATCAATTCATTCATTTGAGCTATTGAAGAGCTTCATTTGTTCATTTGGTTCTGATCAACTGTCACACATGAGTGATGCGTTTGTGTGCTGGAAACAGTGCATCATGTACGGCCAATACTGCGTCTCGCTGTGTGAATTGTGTTAACAGTGTGGGAGAAGCTTTGATGACTACTTGTACCTGAGCATATGATGATGAGGTGAAAATGTTGCTTTGATTCTTGCTGACGAGGTTCTGGGAGAAGTGCATGTATACTGTGAATGATAACCCTCTCAGTCTTTGTGATTCAGAGTGAAAATCATATTTGGTCGATATGCCAATGATTCAGTCGTTCCCTGACGAAGGAGTTAGAGGTGAGGGCTTAGTCAGCGGATTCAGGGCTGAGTGTTTGTTTCATTAGAGGTACAATTCTAGCACTACTGATGACTTACTGTTGTGAAACTGTTGAATTCAGATCTTAAAAGAAAACAGGAGTATTGTCAGCTTTCTCTATATTTATTCCATCTGTGGTTTAGATATGGTTCAAAGATTCACTCATAACTTGGCCAAAGTGTGTGAATATAAAAAGTCTCGACTCACCACAGAACTACTCTGTTCTTCTCTCTTCTATCTTTTCCAAAGGCAGAATATTTTTTTTGAAACGTTGTCACAACTCAACATGTCAGATCATAGGTTGGCAGACATACGACATCACTGGACCACTTTATATTCATGTGCCAGTTTATCAGGTCCGCCTAGCTATATATATATATATATATATATATATATATATATATATGTGCAGTCTAATGCAACAGCCCTGCAATCAATCTTCCCTTTATGAAGGTTCTAATGTTCAGCTTGTGTTAGTACTGTTGAAGAGAGGTGTTGTTGATTCACCTTCATGACGTCTTTGGAGGCTGCAGTTTGTGCTGCTGTTGCACTATATTGAGTTATACCCGTGTTTCTACCATTTTGTCCTGCCTATTAATATCAGTGTAGGTAGACTTTGATGTTATGCTGCTTCACAACTATGGCTGGTCGATTATTCAGTAATATAATCATCTTTCAATGGAATCATAGCATAATGAAATCACATATTAAGATATCATGATACAAAATGAAGTCATCTAAACTGATCATAAGAAGCACATACAAACTCAGATTTCTCTAAAGATCTGATTATTTTGCCCTAAAGGTCTTAATAAATGAAAGAACACTTTTCATTCATCATGTATTTAATTTATACAAGAGTATATAAAACCATGTGGTTATTTCACATAGACTATTTATTTATTAAAGTACCAGAAAACATGCTATTTTGTGATATATGTGATATAGTTATCAAGATATGAAATGACCAAAATCATGAAGAACACTTTGGCTTTGGTTAACCCCAAAATAATCTTATTGACCAATAAATGAATAAGCATCTTATCTTATTTTTCACAAAGAACTCTAAAGTTGTATGCATGTGCATGTTGAGCAGTTAGTAATGGGACTATCCCAGTGAAATTGCATTTTCTTTTTGCACATACAGGAGGCGTGCAGGGCCTGTGGGTGTGCATCTAGGATAACCATATCGAAAATCTGATTTTGAGCATGGTATTTTCATCTATGGGACCTATTTCACACCCGGCTAAAGGCAGCGCACAGCACAGCGCAACGGTAGTCATTGTCACGCCCAGGGCCCACATTGTGTAAGTTACAAATGTACTCAAATCCATCCGTGCTTTCATAAAGCATCCGTGTCTTAAAATGAGGTGCGGACGGACTCATTGTTGTTGCATTGCTAGCTTGAGGCAGCTGGAAGCGATTGCACCATTGACCAACAAAAAGCTGGACAACAGTCAATGACACAGTATATTCCTGCTGGCGCATTATTCAGATAGTAAGATGTGACTTCATAGGCTGGTTCACAACAAACATTTAGAGCATCAAACATGTTTTTATCGAAGAAAATTTCCTGTTTCAATCCATATTTGTCGCCGTTTTCAGGCATTTGCAGGCGTACCTGACTTTTAAAATGGAAAGTACATGACAAGACACACCTATAATGAACTAAGGTACCAAATACAACCCCTTTGAAACTTGCGCCTTACTTTAGGCCCAAATGATGTGCACTTCAGACCATGCGTTATAAATCATTTATGATATATCTGCAATATAACTAGTGATTAGAGCTGCTAGATAGATGTAAAACAATACACACAATATTTCTCTTAGAATGTTGCTCTTACTTTCTACGAAACATAACTAATCAAGTGACGCATCACTAAAGGATCACTTTTTTCAGCCTTTCTGAAATGTCTGATTTCTGAGAGAGAACACAGCAGACAGCAGCCCGTCACTGGCTGGATTGTAACCCTTCAGGACAATTTGGCACTGTCCATTTATATCCACTAAAAGCGCTTGCTTTTGCCACTGATTGTTATCATAAGTGTCTAAGAACATCATCTCACTCAAGGAGAAGACTGCTGGGCAGAATGGTAGTGTTCCTAGGTGCTGTGACCCTATGAGGCCCACAGAGGAAGAACGCTGTTCAGAGTGGGACCTGTTGCTGCCAGATATTCAGATTTCTCAATGAGACTTCTCCTTGAGCGAGACTTGGTTAGACACAAAATAGGGTGCAGGTTGAAAAATACTTAAAATATCTTTGCACAGCGCTACTTTAATGGCAGGTCTTCATGGCACTAAATTCCCTATTCATACATGAACTGTAGGATATAGTTGATATCCTCCGTCATTTTTATTGGATATTATAGCATTGTACTCACCAGAGTTATGTCTGATATTTCAGATCCAAGCAATTTAAGCGACTAGTGCCGATGATACAATCCTGTGTGCACATGGCTCGTCACAGTCGGTCTTTAGCGTTCAAACATCTCTGCAGAACCTCAAACTTATACTGAATGCTGATAAAGAAAAATCAACCGACAATTATGTTTCACATCATCATTTATACACGTAATGGTGATGGTACTGAGGCTGTTCAGTTTTGGAAATTAGTAATTTGACTTTTATTAAAAAGAGTACAGTCTAGACCTACTCTATATGAAAAGTGCTCTGAGATTACTTGTGATTTGGCGCCATAGAAATAAAATTGAATTGAATTGAACTCAACCTCATGTTGAACGTCTGGCACATAATGTAAATGTACGAATGGATTTCTGATATTGGAATATGTATGTTTTTCTATTGAGGACAGGAAAAACATTGTGCAATTGACCACACGTCTTTGACTACCACGAACAGTTAGTTTCAGGTAACAAAACCATGTAATACGAACAGTTTGGCTTAGGCGACAAAATGACTACAATAAAACCACAACGTGGTGTCAAACACCGGTCTTCTGGTCCAAAGTCCTGTTCATTGGGCCCATACTCCCCTCCTGCCCACCAATAGTCGTCTTCTTGGATATTACAAGGTTCGTCACTTGCTCTGACTGGATTTTATTTGCTTGTCCACCACGAATGAGGATCCTAATTGACTTTTCATTGGCATTATTATTTGTCCAGAGTGACACGAAATTTGTGTCCCTGTACATGAATCAATAGCTGCATTCACAAAGCCCCATGATACTGGGCTGGTGTACGATATAGCAAAGTAGCATCTAGAGGAGAACTTTGGTTTATAAATGTGTCCTACTAAGCCAGTTAGTCCCACCCGTGTAAATTGCACCATATAGATGGAATGGATTACAAAGGACATTAAAACCTGAAAGTCTCACCCCATTAGATGCATGCACTTTTCATTTTGCACATTTTTAGAGATGTGTGTGATTGTTTACGATGACTGTTTTTGTGTCTTATTTCTACTACTGTAATCAGAGATTTAGATCTCAATGAGACTATCTGATTAGATGAAGGTCCAAGATGAAGAAAACCGTCGTTTTCTTTAAAACCTGCTGATCGTCTGACTGCTCTTGTTCTTGACTTGACTTCATTATAGCGATGTCACCATGTTCACAGATCGCAGCAATTCATTTGAAATGAAACACTTATCCTGTAAGTATAGTATTGTAACTACTTAGGCAACTGAGCCGAGTTATTGTGCACCTCGTGTGCTCTGCATTTTTACAATAATATCGGCCACAGAATTTACTTTCACCAGTCGTGATGAAATAGTAACAAGTCCACCTTTACATTGAAGTTTGGAAATTCACTCAAAAATGGAAAAATGCTGTGTCTGCCGTTGTGACTTGTAAGCACCACTTTTGGCGCTTCAGTACCAGTTTATAAAACATTTGTTTTAAACAAGATGCTATTCAATAATGAATGTCTAATTTGTGTTTGAAACACCTCAGAAATATTATTTGCTGGTGTCAGAATGATTGCTCTGTGTAAACTCATCACCTCAGTCATTTTCAGTATCAACAAGAAATGGTAAGAGGAAGCATTAAGAGCAGTAAGCGGGGGGAAGCCCAGTAAGAAGCTGTATGACATTCTAACAGGTGTAAACAACTTGTTCTGAGGTTATTTTTTGTGTTGTCAAAGGTCATCTCAGCAGAATGCCACAGAGGCACAGCGGAAGCCTGAGTCCTTTCAAATCTCGATTTCTTTAGAAGGTTCTGCCGTTATCATTAAGCTCATCAGCTAACCTGTTTTTATGGGACCTTCTCAGATGGTCGCTGTACTTTTCTTTGCACCTGTTTTTGTATGTATGTGAGACGTTTTGCAAATATTTCAACGGCTACGAATTAAATTAAATAGAATCATGCACGTAGAGTGCAGGTTAGAAAGCGAATGTGAGATGGAGGTATGAGCCCTCGCAGTGCTCTCTAGTTCCTTTTGTTTAAAAATAAATGCATTATTTCCTCACGCTGCATTTTCCGATTGCTTTGACTTTTCACAGCAAAGTTTCAATATGCAAAACTTCTGATTGAACCAAATTCTTGCCTTTGAACACAAAATGAATGAATCACCTCACATTAGCACAAGTTCAGGGCTTATTACCAAGCGTACATATCACTGAAGTATTGCATCATGTCTATCTGACAGTGCCTTGCTGAGCAGGATGTCAAACTTGCTACTTAGGTCCCTATTTCTTCTAATGCTTTAATTATTTAACAAAGTGCAAGTCAGAAGTTCACACACGCCGTCAGTTAGTGGTGATAACAACACTCAAAATAAAATTAACTCATATTATGGACTCATCTTGCCATTGTCATTTACATCAGGTCAGAGTCATGAAAAGTGCATGAAAAAACAATGCTTTTACCTGGAGTGTCTTGCCTTAGTAATTGTGTCTGATAGTGTCATGAATACATGAATATTGAGAATAAACACACACACACAAAAACATATACACAAAACACTAGATACCTTTTATCTCTTACAAAAGCAAACACTTTATCAACTCTTCTAAAAAGTGTATTTTTGCTTGACACAGACCACTGCACACTGATGTGAGAAGCATAACACACTATTATGTAGAGTCTTTGGTATTTCAATTTGTAGCATGCTGTAAATATACTATGAACACAAATGCAATGTGTATAGAGTTTTGACAAAGGTCCTCGTTTTAGAAATAGTGTTTTAGCAAAAGCACAAAACTGTGAAACAACAGAGATCACGGCCCAAATCTTGGCAAACAGACAATGAATGGTGCATATTTAGTGACACAGCCATCCAGGAGCCCTGCACTGCCTCCACTTTTTCATTTTCACTATCTCTGGTTCCTCCTGACAAGATTTTTCTCATTGCTATTTGAATAATCTTTGAGAAAAACACCAGAAAATGAGTTCATATTAGATAGCATTAGACAGCATTAGATAGCATTTGGTAATGGTCCTTTCATTTTAAGATGCTCAAATGGTTCAAATTCAGTGATGACTATATACAATGTTGTGATGCTCTGATTAACTTACTCCGTGATGTGTTACTTCATTTGTATTATATTGTGTTTCTATTTTTATTTTTTGGTCAATTTAAAACTTGAAATTGACCCAAGGCAACTATAAAACATTGTAGTACGTTAGTGTTTTGATTACAGCTTGTACAATGTTTAAACACTGAACATGTGGCTTTATTTTCTGCTTTTATTACATTGTGGTGCTACCACCACTTTTTGTTTCCATTTGAATGAAAGATTGATCATTTAAGAAAAAACTAAGCAACAAAATTGGGTCGTTACCACTAGAATATGTTAGGACAATTGAGAACAATTGAGGCAGGTGTAAATATGACAATGATCAACTAAATGTCAGCAGGATGCTACTGGGTGTTGTGTGTATACAGCATTTATACTTTGTATTGGGGTCCATATAAATGTATTCATCAACAATAGTGTTTCCTGTGACAGACATCCCTGTCTTCATGTATTTGAAAAGTGTAGCTCTGTGTCCGTAGTGATAGTTTGACATGCTGATTAGTCTATATGAACAACATGGTAAGCGCTCAGACAAGGTGCTTTTCAAAGTGTCTCATTTGAATGAATGAATCATGGAAAGACAGAAAGATAAGATCAAATCTGGTTCATCTGCATTTTTATATTTCACCTTTTCAACATTTCATCATTTCGTCATTGAAACTTGGTCATACGTGTATTGTTAAATTGGGTTTCTTTGTAAAATCATTTACATGTTTGGTATCTGTACAATGTGTGTATTCAAATTAATAATTTTTTAAAATAATCTTTTGGATTACAGTTTGTTTGGGATATACATTCTGTGAGCTGAAAAATAGAAACCTCGTTACAGTAAAGTGCAATTCAGTACAGCAGCCCAGTAATAATCTTGTTTTTGTGCAGCTTCTAATATTTAGTTAGTGTTTACACACATTTACATTCCACCCAATACCATACAACAGTTACATTATGCCGATGTGTCACAGCTCTGCCCCTTCTCTCCTGTCTTTTTATTTCTCACTCACCTATCAACTCATTCAGTGCACCTGTTAGCCTCCCTCATCATCAGCCTAACTCCCTTCACCTGCCTCTGTTCACTAATCAAGCACTCCCTCCTCATCAGCACAACTCCTCTCACCTGCCTCTATCAGCCACTATATAAACCCCTGCCTCTCAGTCACTCACTGCCAGATCATTGTCATGTCTACCTGCCCGTTTGGTTCGTCCTTTGCCCCGGTTTGCCCCGGTTTGCCCCGGTTTGCCCGCCCTGTCTCGGTTCTGCTGGATTTTTCCCCTCGTCCGTGGATTCACTGTTCCTGTAAGTTTCATGTTCTGATTTAAGTGTTCATTAAATTCCCACTTCACTCTACTTCTGGTCTGGTCTGCTTTTGAGTCCTCCATCATGCCCCATGACTCAATGACACCCAGCTGGTCTTGTCATTTCCCCCCGGTGACACTCAAGTGGAGGCACGCATCGCTGCATGCTTGGCTGACATCTCAAAGTGGATGACGACACACCACCTGAAGCTCAACCTGGACAAAACCGAGCTACTGTTCCTCCCGGGGAAGGGTTGCCTGCACCGAGACCTGTCCATCACCATTGATACCGTGGTGACGCCAACTCGGACTGCGAGTAACCTGGGTGTGACCCTGGACGACCAACTGTCATTCTCAGCAAATATTGCATCGGTTACATGCTCCTGCAGATTCCTGCTCTACAACATCAGGAGGATTCGCCCCTTCCTCACTGATAAGACGGTGCAGGTGCTCATCCAGGCTCTTGTCATCTCCCGCCTGGACTACTGCAACTCACTACTTGCCGGAGCCCCGGCGTCGGCCATCAGACCTCTGGAGCTTGTCCAGAAAGCTGCAGCTCGTCTGGTGATCAATCACCCCAAGTTCTCCCACACAACTTGCCTTCTCCGTTCTCTACACTGGCTCCCTGTAAGAGCTCACATCCAGTTTAAGACTCTGGTGCTAGCCTACAGGGCAGTGAAAGGAACAGCTCCTTCCTATCTCCAGGCCATGGTCAAACCCTACACCCCCGCCCGATCACTTCGCTTTGTTGCCCCGTCGCTCAGAGGTCCCTGCGGCCGATCGACCCGGTCACTGCTGTTTCCTGTCCTGGACCCACAGTGGTGGAATGAACTCCCCACTGACGTCAGGACAGCAAAGTTGCTGCCCATTTTCATCAGGCTGAAGACTCGCCTCTTCAAGAAGTACTACCCTGAGACTTCCACTTATTGTATCCGTATTAGTTTGTTTCTGCTCTGGTTTATGCTCTTAGATGCTTGTTTGAAAAAGGAGATGCACTTATGACTTCTGGTGCCTAGTTCTCTTGAATACACTTATTGTAAGTCTCTTTGGATAAAAGCGTCTGCTAAATGACTAATGTAACAACACCACACTGTAAAATCTCTTCAAGGAACTCAGCCGTTATCATAAACTCCTGGCCTGATCCAAGTCAACTTAATTCATCTAGTTCTCACATTCATTTCAGAATTCATAAATGAGCCGACAAACTCAAATGTAGTTGTTTAGAAACACTGCTAGGTTATCGGCGTTGTAGTTTAAAATTCTCCAGATCACCTTATTTTTCCAGGAAAGAGTTTCATAACAAAAGCTGTTACGTGTGTTTAGGGTCTCACATGAGTCATGTAGTCTTCGCGCTGATCAAAATGAAAGCAGAGCCAACCATGATGGGTAACTATGTCAACCACTCCTGCTCTCTTTTAAAATGCAGTAACAAGGAAAATACGTAACAACTACATGATGTAGTTCATGCATCATGAGGGATCAGAGATGACACTACTTGTGTAGACTAGACAGAGAAATGTACAGATTAGAGTACTTTCAAAGCAAAATAGTAGATGTGAAAATTCTGTTTGACAAAGACAAATGGTAAGACATTAAGGTAAAATGTTACTTTACTTTCTGTTTGTTGAAATATCTGCTTCTCTCCACTTCCTCCTTTTTACAGTGCAGCACTTACTGCAGTTTGGTTACAGAGAAGATTCAAACTGTAACATTTTAGCATTATTTGTTTATATACTCGGGCATCAAGACTATCGCTTGTTTTTTAAATACATGTTTAGTTCATCTGTGATTTTGGAAAAGCCGCTGTTTTCCCTTGAAGGCAGCTTACAATACATGAGTAAATGAAAGCAATAGTTAAATATCTACCATATACAAGTAATTTGTATGTTTGCAGTTAGTGTATGTGTGTGTGCAAACAGCCATTAACCAGGGGGAAAGTGCTGATAGCTAATTAGCTAGCAGCATATTGAACAGCTTAAAAATGAACCTGCAAAAGGTACCAAATGTATATGTGTTTTCTGCAAAAACAGATGAATTTATCATGTCGTATGATCTTTGATGAAATGCCGACACACTGGTCACCTGCTGTTGGGTTTCTCCAGCTGCACCAATCTCAGAACCCCTCAGCTATCGGATTGACGACAGATAAGCCTCTGCGGCCAAGGGGCTATATTTTTGGGGTTGCGGTGTAGCCAGCAAATAGCCGGGCCAAGATTTCCTTTTTGTGCGTTGCTCATTGTTTAAAGTCTCGTATCCGCAACTGGAGGTGAGAGACAACGTGTACAACTTTTATGGAGTGGTCTGCTGGGGCAGCAGCATCTTGCCAGCCGACAGGAACAGACTAAACAAACTCATCAAGAAGGCCAGCGGTGTGCTGGGGTGTCCACTGGAAGTGGTGGGAGACAGGACGATGATGGCTAAGCTATCATCCCTGATGGACAACACCTCCCACCCCATGCAGGACGCCCTGCCAGCTCTGTGCCGCTCCTTCACCCCCCGGCTGATTCACCCCCGGTGTGAAGGAGAGGTACTGCAGGTCCTTCCTTCCTGCTGCTGTCAGGCTGCACATCCAGCTGTGCTCCCAGTAGACCACACAACTCTAAAAATGTGTGCAATGTAAATGCACTGTGCAATAAAAAATGATTGTCTGTATATATAATTTTTGTTATATTTACTTGTGTATTTTCACTTAGTTAATATTCTTTACTACTTATAATAATTGTTTTGATTGTTTTTTTTTTTTTTACTATGTCTCTTGTGTGCACTGTCCACTTTGCTGCTGTAATCCTGTACATTTCACCACTGCGGGACTAATAAAGGATTATCTTATCTTAACTTATCTCTTCCAGTGGATGCTGTGACTGGTCTGGTGTTCACAGACAGCTGAAGTTGTCTTTTTTCCAGTGTTCATTCAGTTTCTTGTGCAGGGTCCTCGCTGTTTCACTGAAACCATATAAATCAATAAATGTTCCTCATCTTAGTTCATCCAAAAGGTACAATGTTGTTTATTCTTCACAACAGGCTTCTCTCCTACAAACCATTGATCCAAATAATGTGAGTAAAGACTGTGCAGGACACATTTGCTCATTCCAGGAGAGGAGTAGTTGTGGTGTTTTGCAGCTTCCAGCAGAGCAGACCGCTGTTAAAAACACAACTGACTGGCCGTGAGGAGGGCAGTGATCCAGGCCATACTGTGAGGTTTTTCCATGTCATCACTACTGCCATATGTTCCTGTGACCTCTGTTAGCTCCAGCCCAGTGTGCTGCAGACACTGATCTGAGTACCCAGCGTGATGGCCATTAGAATACATGCAGCACCACTGCAGCTGCCTTGGTAGACAGCACAACATTCATTATCGTCATCGTCAGGACTGTGTGGGTATTGCTTGACTATTCTTTCTTTTTTTTATCCTTAAAGTGATCCCTGAAAACGTTTGCAACTCAAAACCGATTGGATCCTTGACTTAATTTATTTCGTCTTCATGGTTTGAAATTAAGACTTTTTTGTATAGCACCTTTCAACATCAGGGTAATTACAGATGTTTAACATGAGACAGAAACGGTATTAAGACAACTTTATAAAAGGACACATATAAACATGATTTTAAAAGAATAGTTCAGCATGTGTGCGATAGTCTGTGTGTCAAGTACTGAGCTGGAGGATGTGGTGCTTCCATCTGGCAGCCACACCTTTGTGCTGGTCAGTAATTCCAAGAACCACGCTGTCTCATTCAATGTGTGAATGTTACATTGCAGACATCTTAACAACTTATATGTCAGTATATTTTGCTGCCATTGTTCCAGAAATTGCAAAATAAAAGTGAGTGTCTTCAGTTGTGCTAGAGGCTCTGAGAGGTTGTAATAAATAAGTTTAGCATGCTAATAAACTTTCAAAATGACAATGCTAACATGTTGATGTAAAGCAGGTACACCTGAACAATAATAATAATTCAAAGGCCTCATTGTTCCTACCGGTTTACTGGCATACTTGTCATTCTTGACTGTGAGTAATGCATTGCATAGTTAATATGTGGAATAAGGAATTTGGTAAAACTCGCACAAACCTTGTATTTTACCTGGATTTTTGCCTAATCCATTTTTTTTTTTTTACGTATTTGTATTATTTGAAATACATACATACATACATGTATATCAAGTCAAACTGGATTATTTTCATGAACATGTTTAAACAAGTGTCAGAATGCAGTGGGGCTCTCTGGTGGGGAGGGTCTGCCCACATCCCCCCAAAAGCTTCGGGCCGCCCCTGACCAGGGACCATCAGACAGGATTAAAATCACTGCCGACACCAGCAGCAGTTGACCGTTCTGACGATCGGATGCTGCGCTTATTCCCCAAACCTGCCCAGCACCGAATAAAGCCGCGCGTCCACCGTCTCACATCGGGCATTTCCCTTCGCGTTCTTCCACGTATATCCGCCTGTTTGCGACATGCCCGGACGCTGACGGGCTGCGGGACACAATGAGGATTGGCCTCGGTGTCATCCCGCAGCCCTGCCCGCTCGGGGCTTTCTGGCCTCAGTACGTTAGCTAGCTAACAGAGTCCTCTCCGCCCAGAAGCCGTTGGATTGTTTGGGCATGCTAAAGGATTTCATGAACAACAAACGTGAGCTTTCTCTCGGCTCGACTGGAACAATGCGAAAGGAAGTGCGGCGGCTGATCGACAGGGTTTCCGAAAACTACGAGCAGGAGATGCTCCACAGGGCGTCTGCTGGTATCTGTCAGCTCCGAGAGAAGAGGAGTTTACTGATGCTACTATAGGATGCTTAGAAGATCAGCAGTGAACCACGTCTGATGGTGATGAGTCCACAGTCTATGCTGCCACAAGGATTGGGGATTTATTGGCGAACGGCACGAGCTTCTGGGGGGAAAGCGGAGACATGCACAAGAAAAAAGAGGAAAGGGAATTCCAGGTTCTTTAAAAGCTTTGTTTTTTAAAGGGAGTCCGCAACAGGCTTCTCAAAACACCTTCATCAAAGATTTGGAGCGTTGACACTGTTGCCAACACACCGTGAGGTGCTGCTGCCTTTCTGATGTACTGACTGTTCCAGCTATTCATTCCTCTGTGGGGACAGCCAGGTGGACGCTGGAGCCCACATTACATGAGGACTGCAACAGACGGCCTGCCTGCCACAGTGTGGAGGACAAGCAGCCCACAGCAGGTAAGCAGCACAAGATGACTACCATTTTGTATCGCCTCCAGGTCCCTGGTCTGCAGAATGTCATGCTGCCTTCCTCTGCATTCCTGCATGCCATTAGTTTGGGTGGGATGAGCGCTTGCTGAGCCCTGGTTGCAGCCTCCTGTAGGCCCAGACCACCACAGCTCACTAGGACTGCTGCCTTTTGTCTGCCTCTACAGGGTGATCATCTGGCATTATGCAGAGCCAATCCTAATGTCTGATGCATACAGCAGCATGCAGTGGTCAGTGTGGCACATGAGAAATGATACAGGATTCCCCCAGCTGTAGGGCCTCGCTCAGCACTGGGACAACCAAGTGATTTAATAGCATTTGGTGTGATGTAGCCCCTAGAGAACACAGCGCCACCTCATGAATCATGAAGGAATACGGGCTGTGTGTGTGTGTGTGTGTGTGTGTGTGTGTGTGTGTGTGTGTGTGT
>NW_022280138.1:305783-334344 GCF_004355925.1 Anarrhichthys ocellatus
GTGTGTGTGTGTGTGTGTGTGTGTGTGTGTGTGTGTGTGTGTGTGTGGTTTTAAGCCACCCGGACTCCTTAATGCAGGACTGCAGCAGCTGCTGGCTCTCCAGTCCTCATCAGACCTGTAGGCTCTGTGTGAGAAGGCCTGATGCTGGGCCCCGCTGTCAGAGAACAACTCTGTCTACATCTCATCCAGTGAGCTTTGTCGCCTCCTCCCACCGATATCAAGCCAGAGGTATTGGGCTGCTGTTGCTACCCAGTTCCTGACAGTGACTCTGCCCTCCACCGCCAACCAACTTCCAGCTTTGCAAAGCCCCTCCTTCAACACACACAGCCCCTCTCTCAGTCTCTCTGCTCCCAGCCTGTGGAGCTATGAGGACTGCAACCTGATTCAAACAGTTGATGAAAGTGTAATTTATTCATTCATCAATTTGATGTGGATTTGATAAACATCTTCATCGTTCATCACGCGGTGTTTTCTGTTCATATTCAGCTTGTCCTTTAATGGAGCGCCAAGTGATGTCTTCAAGTTGGCTTTTTTCAAATACATTTTCCTCAAAGGCTCCACTCATCCTCAAGAAGAGCTGATATGAAACTACTCTTCGACATACCAACCTAGAGGTTAATTAAGTATTTCATTGAGACATTTGTCAGAGGTTTTATTTTGCTTTCATCTCTTTATTTGTAGGCAGAAACGTTGCAGCCTCTCCTGTTGCGTTAAAGGGTCTGTAGCTAGTAGCTATAGTTAGGCACAGTGGTTCTCTGAGCTAAACGCTAACATCAGCATGCTAACACTTTTTGCAGGTAAAACTTCAAGCTACCATTTTCACCATCTTTTCAGTTTAGTGTTGAGCATGCTAACAATTGCTAATTAGCAATGCTAACAATTGCTAATTAGCAATGCTAACAATTGCTAATTAGCAATGCTAACAATTGCTAATTAGCAATGCTAACAATTGCTAATTTGCTGTAAGGACAAACTGTGTTCTACACAGTGACAGAGGACGCTGGTTTATGAAAGACACATTTCTGTTCACTTTATTCATTTTTCACATTAAGTTGAATTCACTTCAGTACTTGGGTGAAGGGAGTAATAGTACCATCTGAGGGTAACAGATACCTCTAGCTGGAAATGAGAAAACGCCCAGCAGTATACTCCAACCACATGGCATTTGACAAAACACCTCCACTTAAGGTCCACCTCCTCAGCTTTGGAGCTTTTGACCATATTGCAGAGTCTTCATCAACTGATCAGTTGTTCAGTTGTCTTTGAACTGTTCAAACTTTCCCTTTTTCTGAGCACTAAGGACTTCTTTGGCATGTGTGGAAAAATAGGGCTGTGTATCGGAAGCACCTCACGATATGATACGTATCACGATAGACGTGTTACGATACGATACAATTCAACTTATTTTGTATAGCCCATATCACAAATCACCAATTTGTTTTAGAGGGCTTTACAATCTGTACACATGCAACAGTTGATAGCATAGCACCCACTCTTCTGTTCCCCTTCAGGTCAACACTGTTAGCTCTGTCAGCACAAAGGACAAAGGTTATACTGTTAGCGCTGTTAGCACCATTACCTATGAGACGTTGGCTCAGGCGTGGCCATTAGAGCTGTTGAGAGCAATACAAGGCTCTTAATCTCATATTATGCACCCTTAACTATAACTTTGGTTGTCTGTCCTGAGCCACTGATGTACACAAATTGTTCTTGATTTGTTTCATTGAATAGCTGCTCTTTCCTTA
The DNA here is from genome assembly GCF_004355925.1 of Anarrhichthys ocellatus. NCBI lineage: Eukaryota > Metazoa > Chordata > Actinopteri > Perciformes > Anarhichadidae > Anarrhichthys > Anarrhichthys ocellatus. Next base: position 307,529 of record NW_022280138.1, read on the forward strand.
TGGCACAGTCTCACAGAACCTCTGAGGGTTTGAAGTGCTGTAGTTGTTTCCTTTGGAGTTCTATCTCTGAGTATCCTCCACTTTGGGAACAGGTCTTGTATGTTTATGTCCCGAGTTCAGACGTGCTCAGCGCGTCACTCAATGTGAAGCGGTGCCTTAGTAGACCAATTCCTTCCATTTCACAATTTAGTCGGTTTAAGGAGGAATCAGAACATGTTGTCAAACTGTCACATTTGTGTACATTAAACAGTCCGCTGTATAGGATTGCTCTAAATCCGGAGCACACTGACCTGGCTCATGAGATCTTAACCCAGGAGAGAATAATCACATAGCTTTTAAAGGATGTTGGAGTTGTACACCCCTTGCGACAGCTGTACTGACCAATCACAGTTCTTACTGCGGCTCCATGTGTAGGCTCCAAACCTCCAATGTAACCCCTTACTGCACAACTATAAATCCAGCTTTAGTGCTTGGTTTGACAAATGTACGTAGGGTTTACTTACTAACCTCTGTTACAGTGCAGCACTGTAGAAGCTCTGCTTCCTAAGCTTTTCATCTTTCAGCTTTTCCGTCCCTATCAATTATTAACAGTCCTAACGGAGGCTAAGGTTTCAGGGGTCAGCCTTCAACAAAGGGGTCAACAAAGTGCTTGTGGATCATCAAAGTGCACCTACAAGGTAGTTTGCTTCCTAAAGCTTAGAGATATCACGGATGTAGATATCTGAGTAACATGAGGCAACTTTATAGTGTAGTATACTCAGTTATCTTTCATCATAAAAATATCATCTCCCAATATATTACAAAAATGTTGGTCAGTTAGACCGCATTAGGTATTTCTTATTTTCTACTTTTAATATTTTACGTGCATCACATTAAAACCTCCTTTTACAGGCTGCCACTGAGCACGTTGTAAAACGATTTCCACATTCATTTCTAGCCTTGCCTGGGTTTCAATATTTGGATTGTAATTCTAATTTCTCAAAAGCGTCTTTTTTATTCTAGTTATGTGATAATATTGTATATTTTTCATATAATAACTCCATTGCCCTGAATGTATCACTGATTCACCTCCATATGGGCAGAGACACAACTTGCACCACTCGGACCCTCGTGGCCACATGGATGCAGTGACAAAGCTGTGATAAAGCCCCTGTACTCTAGCAGCCCCGCATGCAACAGCAGACCGACTCAGTGAGAGACTAGCTGGTGAACACAGCGGAGCATTTAGCAGCTAAGCAGACAGATGTTTCCTCAGGAGTGGATGGAGACTAAAAAAACAAGTGAGAGTAAATATTGGACCTACATTCATCAGGTGGACATGAACGCCATTCCTAATGATTGTTTGCCATTTCAACATTATAAGGCCATTATATGTCAAATGGGTGCAAGATGTTCTGTGTTTTGTGGAGTGCTGGGCACAAGTGGGCAGAAAACAGATCTGTGCAGTTTTAAAAAGAGGTGAGGGTGCAATGTGATGTTGTAACACCTATATGATGACTGTTCACAGATCACAGCACTTTAAATATGTAATTGAACGATTGGAGTTTATTCAAGCTTAAAGCAGATTTTAACAATTGGTAAAAAATATAAACAGAAATTTACCGTCCTATGAAATGACTGACTCTGAGAAAACAATGGAAAGACTAAGAAGTAGGAGAAATATTCTCGCTGAATGACGTCATGAAATAGATTACATACTAAAATCTCCAGCACGATGAATAACCGTAAACGAATAAATATAACAGCTATCAGCATGTGCGTTACTGTATAAGTAGGCCCGTGTTTTCTAACATTCCGTATTCTTTTAAAGTACGGCTCTCAATTTATTCAACAGATATTCATTACATAAAATAGTATTGATAATTACACTGTGTCTTAGTAGAGACTAAATTCTATGACTAAGCCTTTTGATTTCACTGTCCATTCCATGCCCATTATCACTAAGATTGCATCAATCCCTCACACCTTAAACAATGTGTCATACCTAGCAACATGGTCAACCTCACCTCACTGAGATCCCTTGCTCAGAGTTGCTCTGAGATGTTTCCTAAATCACTCCTAGGCTAGGACTCCTTGCTAGAAATGTTTATGTTGAGTTAGCAGTGTTCTCAGAATGTTGGGGTGGTACTACCTGAATGACTGAAATGACTCTCCACACACACGTAACAGAGAACTATCCAAACTCCAAATTAATTGTCTTCTCCAATTGTTTTCAGGCTTCTGGAGCGGATCAGGAGGTGAGACGACATAATACACCAACCAAGGGACCCTTCTCGAAATGGGGCGATGTGGATTGAGGTGTTCCTGTTCCTTGTGAACTGCGGAAAGGAAGCAACCACGAGGACGGAGGAACGACCAGCAGACGGAGGAGGAGGAGGCGGCGAAGGAGTGGTGGCTTTGGTGTTTGAAGAAAAGCTGGTATGGGTGGGGGGGCATTCGGGATGGCGAATAGAAACGAGAGTAGCGAAGGGCCGGCTGGGCCCATAGCAGCAGTGGTGGCTACGGCAGGAGGTATGGTAGCAGAGAGCCCGTCCTCGGCTGTCTCTACCTATATCAAACTGGTGCTGCTGGGGCTGATCATCTGCATCAGCCTGGTGGGCAACTTGGTGGTGTCTCTGCTCGTACTGCGGGACCGAGCCCTGCACAAGGCACCTTACTACTTCCTGCTGGACCTGTGCCTGGCCGACACCATTCGCTCAGCCATCTGCTTCCCCTTCGTGCTGGTGTCTATAAAGAACGGCTCAGCCTGGACCTACAGCGTGCTGAGCTGCAAGGTGGTGGCCTTCATGGCAGTGCTCTTCTGCTTCCATGCAGCCTTCATGTTGTTCTGTATCAGCGTAACACGCTACATGGCCATTGCACACCACCGCTTTTACTCGAAACGCATGACGTTCTGGACATGTGTTGCAGTGGTGTGCATGGTGTGGACACTGTCGGTGGCAATGGCTTTCCCGCCAGTTTTTGACGTGGGCACATACAAATTCATCCGCGAGGAGGACCAGTGCATCTTTGAGCATCGCTACTTCAAGGCTAATGATACGCTGGGCTTCATGCTAATGCTGGCTGTGCTCATTCTAGCCACACACGTTGTCTACATGAAGTTACTCCTCTTTGAGTACAAGCACCGTAAGATGAAGCCGGTCCAGATGGTGCCGGCCATCAGTCAGAACTGGACCTTCCACGGGCCGGGGGCCACTGGGCAAGCGGCAGCAAACTGGATTGCGGGCTTTGGCAGGGGCCCGATGCCGCCGACTCTGCTGGGAATCCGGCAGAACTTGCACAACCAGAACCGGCGCCTGTTGGGCATGGAGGAGTTCAAAGCGGAGAAGCAGCTTGGCAGGATGTTCTACGTGATCACCCTGCTGTTCCTGGTGCTCTGGTCTCCCTACATAGTGGCTTGCTATTGGAGGGTGTTTGTCAAGGCTTGCACAATACCACACCGATACCTCTCCACCACCGTGTGGATGAGTTTCGCCCAAGCCGGGGTCAACCCTATTGTCTGTTTCTTCCTTAACAAAGACTTGAAGAAAGGGCTCCTTTCCCACCTACCAGCCTGCTGCAGGACTAAACCTCATCTGCCACGAGAGCCTTATTGTGTCATGTAAGCAGAGATGATGAGCAAAGCATGGAGAGAAACCAAGGGGCAGCCGACTGATGTTGGGGGAGTGTTTGCCTGAGCTAATGTGACGTTTGATTCGATGCAAGCTACTTGTAAGCAGTGGGTGCAAACTAGTGAATGCAATGGTTAAAACACTGGAATGGTAAGCATGTATTTCCATCTACCAACCTTTTTTCTCTCAAAAAGCATACACAATAACAAGAGAAAAATACTTAAATTGCAACACATGCAAGTAATAATGCAGTCACTGTGGAAACCAAGCCAGACAACAAACTGCATGAGATGCTTCATAAACAAAGCCAAAATGGCCAAATAGAAAAATCTCGGATTGACCCAAAGGATATTTGAGTTGGTTTGGTGACAAAAAGATTCCTAATGACAAAGCAGCAACTTTTCTAGTCTAAATGTCCCTAACATGCTGGATTAGTTAGCAAAGGCAGATAATGCTAGAGACGAGAGGACTGGAGGGAGACAGAGAGAGAGATGCAACAAAGGTCCCTGGACTGATTTGAACAGAGGATGTTGCTGTTCAGCGTCTTAACCTCTAAGCCACAGGGATGACCCCTAACTGCACCTATTTTATAAGTCTTCAATTTTTGGTACTTGACATCATTGTTGGAAGAAAAATAATTCCAGGGGTCCGTGAGGTTTTGGTTTTCTTTCACTCTATCCAAAGACAGACTCTTGTTCAGCTGTTTACCCATGTAGAGACGCTTATGTTCATATTCTGGCCTGAAAATGATTTTTAAATCAATTCTGTTAAGTTTTAGTACATGGGGGAGGGGGGGGTTCTGGGGACACTGGATTCTTGAACTTAGTAGAGGAAAGAAAGGCATCAGTGACAGAAACACCAACAAGTAATAGGCACCAGCTTTTATGATCATGATGATGAATCTTCTGCGGTCTGATCATATATATTATTTCTCAAACTGCAGAAATTCTACTACTGATACACGTGTTATTTTCATTCTGTGCATCACTTGAAGACAAAAGAGAAGAAGCGATAAAAAGCAGAGGTGTGAATCTGAACAAAGTGCCCATTTGCTTAAAATGCTTCTCTTAGAAGCTCAGATTTTCTTTACCTGACAGATCTCCAATAGCTATGCTGCAATAGCTTCCCAGTGGCTACCCAGTGGACTTCATTTACTTTATGCTATTTTAAGCATCTGAATGTTGTGAAGTTTAAATTGTAATGACCTCAAAAATTCCCTCAATGGAACAAAAAACGAACCTGCCCAAAGCGGAACACAAGACCTTCAGTGTCTCCGTCACAGCTGCCACAGACGCTGTTATGTGCCCGTTCTGTTTCTATCAGAGCAGCTTGTGTTTCTGCAGCAGAGAATTCACTTGTGAATGTATGTAAGCTGTAATTGTTGACAATTGGATTGGAATCAGTATTGAATACATTTTGTTTGTCTTTGTCGTCATGTACAAACAGAAAAGTTAGTTTTTCCTGTTTGTTTCTGTCACTTCTCCTCTATGATAGAAAAACTACAGCTTTCCTTCACTGTTCAGTACAAATGTCTGATGACAGAGCTACATCCATTTAAACCAGTAAAGTAGAGCTGCAATGTATGTGTTATCACATTGATCATGTGACCGAAACATGTTTTCCGTATGCTTGTAATTCTCAGTGTATTAGTTAGTACTTTGGCAGAGGAGGGTTGTATGAAGCTGGAAGGAGGCACAGCTGTGAGGTCTAGACAGTTTTCTACCTATCAGCCAATCACATTAGTGTGTCAAATTCACAAACGCTGCGTGGATTTGTTCTGCCTCCATGTGTTGATCACCTGACTACATTAAATCCATTGAAAGGAACCGATTTCACTCTGAAATGCAGCCATATCAAATGCTGGTGTTACTGGACCTTTAGTCTTTACTATTCCTGTGAATCTCAGCTATGTGACGAGGATTCCTGTATGAAATCTCAAGTTACCTCCTCGCCTGGGTGATCTCTAACAGCCCAGCAGGAATCAGATCTTGATTGAAATCCCAACTGTTTATATATATGTTTATATATATATATATATATATAGTATATATATTATATTATTATTATTATTATTATTATTATTATTATTATTATTGCATAAGAAGGAGAAGAGGCAATGGATGGATAGATTAATAAGTAAAATGATACCGCAAAGTAAATGTCAGTATCCGAGTAAAGAATGTGACGTAACAGACAGGATTTTCCTCTTGGCATATTTCCATTCCGTTTGTCAGTGTAAAACACTAAACTTCCATCTGTGCCAGTGATGGTAGCCTAAAGCGCTTTGTTGTCGTTGCTCACTCGTGCAACAGAAAACATACTATGAGGACTTCAGGCTTGGAATACACCTCGATACAAAACTTTATTTATTTAGAATGTTCCCTGAGGGCAAACATCTTAAGTAACATCTGTAACACAACTTTTACTGAGAACTGCTATGGACGATGTAAGTGGGCAATGAGAAGTGCTGCTAGCTCTCCAGCTTGAGGGACGTTTTCTTGCAACATTAGATATCAAGAGATCTGTTCAAATATACAACCAAAACACAGAGACGGTCTCCCCCAAACAAGAACTTATTCACATCCATCTTCTGTCAGCCATCAGGAATCACATACTGCTGGAAAATCTTTACCCGTTCATAGCATTGATGATGCAAATCAATATGAGAGGTAATAAATCCAAATTCTGACTTTTTTTATTTATTTGTTTCGGGTCAATATTATGAGATAAAGTCCAAATTCTCACTTACTCCATTAAAAGTGTTTAAAAACTGATAGTCAATACAATTTCTTAGCACAGCTGTCCCTATCATGACGTCACAGTACAACTAAGCTGTTCAAAATGGAGCCACGGTGGTTGGCACGAAATCTTAGATTACAAGATAAATCTGGAGTCACTATCTTGTTGAGTTTGATGGTACAGTAGAAACGAACTCATCGTTACCACACACAGAGCTCTGAAGATACGAGGACATCTACTGCTCTATTTTTGCACAAACCTAAAAATTGATTAACTGCTTCTTTCTTGTAGCGCTCTTAAAAAAGAACCTTAGCTTGAAGTGGAGTTCAGGTGGAAGAAAGGAACAGGGCACAGAGATTGTAGTTTGCCAGTGAATGTGTGAAACATGACACAGTCCTTAAGCTTGATAGAACATGGTGTTTAAGGGTCGGAGGTGCTCCTTTGTCTCTGACACACCCGACAACAGCATGCCACACAGAACTGCTAATTTTGTTTTTATTTTCAGAATTATGGCCTTACTCCATAAAAACATCCAACCAATGCAACAAAGAGTAGACGCGTGTCTCTTCTGTATGCACTGAAGTCATTCGAGGAGGAAACAGAACACTGTGTACACTAGTGACATTTGGAAGACTTGTTGCTCTTCCCATCCAAACCTGGAGGAACTGGAGTCATGGACAGACTATGTGAAATGGGATGAAGGCGAACATTCAAAGTAGTAGAAGGGAAGCCCGCTCTGGAGTGTTTTTCACAGTTGTTTTCCTCTCAGACATCAACATGAGAGAAGAAGGAAAAACGACTGGTCTTTCATTTCATTTCTGAGAAGCCAGAGAAACGTGTGGATGATGCTGGAGAGGCCTGACAGTGCTTTTTTAGTTGCCTCGGGCAGATTATCTTTTGTAAATGTACTGTGACCTCTGTACTATTTAGTGTGTATTATATTGACAGCAAACCAACTCTTCAACCGAAGAGTTCCTGATCATCATATTTTTACTGTGTGTGTGTGTGTGTGTGTGTGTGTGTTTCTATTGGCAGGTATGACTGTGCGTATGAGTAAGATGATGATGATGGTTACATGGATGAACCAGGAACATGAGAAGGAAAATACTGACCAGATACATGCATTATGAAGATATCATTCCTGCAAATGCTTCCTCAGTATTGCTCATGGTGACACAAGGATCCGATTGTGTTTTCAAACCAATGAAGTTTACTCAAGGTCCCTTTTGTAAAACATGTAAGAGATTATTATTAATTGGACTGGATTTTTTTGTACATATTTAGGGATAATGAAGGTAAAAGAGCTTGAGATAAAGTCAGGCCAAATGTGATCGCATACACTGTCTCTTTCTGAATGTTTCATTGAAGAGTTGATACATAAAAAAGCCTTTCAAACTATAATTTTCATGATGATAAATAACCAAGAATTGTACATACAAAACACTTTCACATAAAATCAGCACTCACTCAACACTTATTTTCCTTAAAGAATAACAGCAAATGATTTTCCTTGGGTCTTCATCGATCAGTAAGACAAACAGATCTGTGAACACAGTGACTCAGTCACATGATCAGGCCGGATGGGAACAAACCAACAGGTTAGTTGGAAGGACTCAAACCGTCTGTTGTGAACATTCATCACAGTTCACATCCCACTTCCTGCTTCAACATATTATTACTGACATTCAGCGTGACCTCCATATAAAGTGGTTCAGATAAACTATTGGTTTGTTCCCAACCTGTCTGAACATCTAACTGATTGTTTCGTCCGTCTAGACCTTTGTTGCAGTGATGTCGCCATGCTCCCATATCTGAGAATTAACCAATAAAAGTGAATACATATTACAAAGAAATCAAACCCAAGTTGTAATCAATTGGAAGTTATCATTTAATTGTCACCTTTTGTCTCAAAGATTGGCTTTCTATTGGCCTGGTCACATCAGAAAAACCGTGAAGCAGCACCAGAGGCTAGCTAAACTAGAGTTTGTTTAAAGAAGTTCACCAAAGTTGAATCTGGTAGGAAAGAATAGAATGTGATGTGAGTGCTGGTGTGACTGGGCCACTGCAGTAAATGAGCCAGATACCAGTTTGATGAGTGAATGTACAAACCAGTCTGTGTTACTGTTCCATGGTAAACACACACAGTAACTGAAATCACAATAACAAGACATCACAGCAGCTATATACAGCATTTCTTTGGAAAGAACTCAATAAAACAATGTCATAGAGAGAGGGCCAGGCCTATGAATTCTCTGCAAAATGTTTAATTTTTCCCTTAAAGTGGAACACTAAAGGTAGAAGGTTAATCTTGTCTCAGTGCATCCTGAAGCCAACATCATACATAAAAAATACCAAAAGGTTTGAAGTATGTGAAAGGAATTTCTTCTGACCACCCAATCATGGAGGCAAGTGAGACGCTGCGGTTTCCGTTTGTTCTGTATTATTAAAAAAAAAAGTTTGAGCTATTACGCATGTCTCTGGCGATTTATGATTTTTGTTGTTGATTTTGTAATGAAAATAAATTTCATTTGAAATGATCAGAACATTATTATGATTACTTAATGATTAATTATTATTTGGCAGGGTCTTCCCAGAATTCCTGGGTGTGATGGTATATCGATTTTAAAAACACATTTTGCATATTGTGCACACAGACCATACTTTTAATGTACAGTTTTTGGAAGCTTAATGAGGATGATGATGGTACGGTAGAGTATGATGGGTCAACACCATCGTTCCACTCTGTAACTTGGTCGGTTCACCAAAACTACAAAAACCTCACCTCTAAAAAAATCAACACCTCATTGCAGAGACAGTCCAGTGTTACTCAGGGCAATCTACACAACACACTGTCTGAAGTATTCATGGGGACTACTTCTTTGAAAGAAAGTTGTTCAATACTTCAACTAACATTTCAGTTGTCACTGCTTTCATACCAACTGATACTACAAGTATTCACAGTGTACACAAGTAAACTGACATTTTAACTGCTTCCACTGCTCACTTCACAGATGACAAGTCAACTGCTTTCATAGTTCAGACATGAACTGACATTTTAGTGAATACATATTAACTGATTCCAACTGCTTTTAGCTCTTACACTTCAAATGACACCTTAATTCCTTTCAGGTAGTTCTCATCAAGCGTTTATAGCGATACCTAGTATGAAATATAACGCGCTATACTTCGTAGATATCCCACAAAATTATTTTGTATGTGATTTTGTATGTGATCCGCGTAATCACAAACCAGACCCAGGGTCATGGGTCAAAAAAAAACAGTCTTTCAAACCAGGGGACAGCTTTTCGTTCCCCGTGAGGAACGATAAGTCAATGTTAATTTATTTGTAAACCTAACTAAGTAGTGTTGTTGTCTAAACCTAACTAACTGGTTTAGTTGTCTAAACCTAACTAAGTAGTTTTGTTGCCTAAACCTAACTAAGTAGTTTTGTTGTCTAAACCTAACTAAGTAGTTTTGTTGTCTAAACCTAACTAAGTAGTTGTGTTGCCTAAACCTAACTAACTGGTTTAGTTGTCTAAACCTAACTAAGTAGTTTCCTGTTAAGACGGAAGTTTATTTTGAAAAGACTGTATGCGTAAAACGAGCTGAAATTGCTGGACTTTAGTAGGATTTACTTTTTAAAAGAGATTATATGAACAGTTGTGTGAGGATACATTGCTTCTTTTAATGCTTACATTGCCAGTATAAAGAGAAACATTATAAACACCAAGCTTCAAACTTTCTTATTGTATTAAGAAAGAAAGAAAGAAAGAAAGAAAGAAAGAAAGAAAACATGAATCGATCTATAAATCTTTTTAGTTGATTTGTCTTGATCATGAAATACATGCAGATATAAGACAGCCCATCATTCAGTCAGGCTAATAGGAGCTATACATGAAGTGATATCAAGCTACCTGACCAGCACTGTGGCTTCAGTTGACTAAACACAACCTATCTGGCTTGTTCACCTTTCATTGAACTCAACCACCTGTGTCTTCACTTGGAGATCAGGAAGTCCTGATCCTCCACAAATCCAGCAAATCCAAATCAATCTCTGCCACATGAGGTGAGGCAGTTACTCTCCTGGCTGGATGGTTGGCCTTTACTGAGGACACACTGAACACCAGTCTGGCCTACTTTCTCATCCAAGAAGCTTTGAGAGCAGCTCTGACAGGACCAATCACCACACTGATTCATGACCCTCCTTCTTTCATACTGACCTCAGACCAGATTCACCCCATATTTTCTGTCTTTTGTTCTGAATAAACACGAAAGTAACCAATATCTATGACTAAAGACAGTATACTGTATTACAACAGTGGGAATGTCAGTGAGTGATTAGAAATTAAGTATTGTGATACTTGATTAAGAAATGTTTTATAATGTGTTGTGATTATTGTTATAAAGCATTAGTAATATTTATTAGTGCTTATCACCATGATTATGCAGTCTTATAAGCAGATTATAAGGAAGTTTATAATGCGTTACAGAGACATGGGCTTCATAGAAAGTGTTACCAAAAAGTAATTTTACCTCTCACAACACAGGAGTTGCTGGTCTACTGCTGCTTTAAGCAGTTAGTTTGTTTGTGTTATTGTGTGACTTACCTTATGTTAGTTCAGGTTTACCAAAGTCACACAATATAAGAAACAACCCAACCAATCGAGGCAGCAGTAGACTAGCAACTCTCCTGCGTTCTGTGATGTAAAATTACAGTTTTAGTCAAAGAAGTCTTGCAAGTCAGCAAGGTAAAGCTGTTAAAATATTCTAAATATAGCTATATTTAAACTGATTAATTTAAGTGTCTAAAACACATCACAGCATTACATTGCTTTGCTCCTGTGCTGGTTCTCCTGTGCTGGTTCTCCAAACTTCATCTCCTGCAGTAATACACTGAGTATGGAGAAGTAGCTTCCACACTTCTAAACAGTACTCTGAGTGAATTTGAGTTCCCTCTAGTAAACAGTTATGCAGTGTATATATGTCTAGTGCTTTTATTGTGAAAGGTAAGAATGGAAGGAGTGGATCTGGTCTGCAATGCCTTTATTTAGCTTGAAACAAGTGATAAAGTACTTCGGAGCCTTCATGTTGTTGACATTAGGAGCTGTGTCTCAATTCAGGGGCTGCATCCTCCGAAGGAGGATGGTTGATGCCTTATTCAAGGTCAAAAGTTCTGAAAAATCGGCAATAATTACGTTCTGTGTGAAAGTATTCATGACAAGGCAAGTTTATTTATAGCACATTTCAACAACAAGGTAATTCAAAGTGCTTCACATAAAACCATTAAAAGCATCAAAACATAAGGCAAAAGAAAAGGAGATTTAAAAACAATTAAGAACATTCATTGAAACATTAAAAACAGTCATTGAAACAGAAAGCAGTGTAAGAAATAAAATACAGTACTAAAATGCAGAAATGGATTCATATCCTTGAATGTGGTTCAATTAAAGGCAGCAGCAAACAGTCTTGATTTAAAGGAGCTGAGGGTCTCAGCAGACCTGCAGCTTTCTGGGACTTTGTTCCAGATATGTGGAGCAGAAGAACTGAACGCTGCTTCTCCATGTTTAGTTCTGACTCTGGGAACAGAAAGTAGACCGGTCCCAGATGACCTAAGGGGTCGGGATGGTTCATAAGGTAGCAGCAGATCAGAGATGTATTTTGGTCCTAAACCATTCAGTGCTTTATAAACCAACAGCAGGACTTTAAAGTCAAGTCTTTGTTGGACAGGAAGCCAGTGCAAAGACCTCAGAACTGGAGTGATGTGATCCACCCTCCTGGTCTTAGTGAGGACTCGAGCTGCAGCGTTCTGAATCAGCTGCAGCTTTCTGACTGACTTTTTACAGAGACCTGTAAACACACCGTTACAGTAGTCCAGTCTGCTGAAGATAAATGCATGGACACGTTTTTACAAATCCTGTTGAGAAAAACAACTGTTCATAAAAAGTATATCGAATACAACCCAAATAAGGTGCCAGCATGCATTTTAAAAGCATCAAAATAGAGCTTGTTCATAAAGATTATTGTGGGAGGGACTAAGGCCATAATGTCCACATGTTCTGTGAACCGCCCCTGGTGGTTAGAGAGGTATCATTGAACTGTAAAAGTAAATTGTAACTCTTATAACTGGAATGCGGTATGTGCTTGCTTTGAGATTGGGAATGTTCTCAAAGCAGCTGGTAATTGAAACAATTGGATTTAGTGAAAGATACATTTCTACACCCAAACGTCTACCTCAACCTCAAACTAACAAACTTATCTTGTAGTTGTGAAACAAATGTATATAGTTATTTTTGATCATGCGAGAATGATCTCATTATTGTCAGAATGTTCTGCTGGTGACTTGGACCAAGCAAGAACATCAGCTACTGTTCTAAGGAGAACTGTATGACTCTGCAGTTAGAACAGTTTAATAGATCAGAGTTCTATGCAGGCCACTGTTTGTATTTTCATTATTGCTACTTCTTATGACTAATGTCAACATTACGAGTATGTTTCCGTATGTTTCATTTGAATTCTAAACTGAAAGCCCCCCTCCAGTGAAAAAGCTGTCACCTCGTCTGGATGTTTGAGCTTCACTGTGCAGAATGATTGAAGTGCTGTTTGTTCTCACATCCTTCTGCTGCAGAGGGAACCTTTCTTTATGCTCTCCTTTAGTCCCAGTTGAACACCTGGATGCAGCAGCAGGATACCATGTGGATGTGTGATGTGAAACCTTGAAACATCCAATGGACTTACACTGATTCTGGAGGAGCTGGAGATGCCATTTAATTATCAGATGATTGTGATGGAGAAACCAACAATGCATTTTCATGAACAACAAGAAACACATTTTTGGGTTGAGGCAGAACCTACATGAGTGAGTGTGCTTGAATGTAGGAACTTGGTTTGTACTCAAACTCATATGAGCCACATTTAAAAGTGTTGGTGGAATGATGATTTAGTTCATTCTAATTCATTTGAATGAACTAAATCTGACTTTGCTGCTGTGATCCTGTGAATTTCCCCACTGCGGGACTAATAAAGGATTATCTTATCTTATTTTGTAACATGTTTCATCTGTGCAGGTTCATCAGGCTCCAGTATGAAGGACCTGCCCTCCCTGTCTGAAAAACATCACATCAACTTTTATGCGTTACATTTTTCCATCATTTGTTTTATAGAGAAAGTGTAGTTTGAGTAGTTCACGTATTTCTTGATATGAAGCAGAACAACGTGGGGGTTGTTAGAACAGAGTTCTGTATAAGGAGAAAACTCAAACATGTTCTGTATAATGTGTCCGACAGCTATAGCAGGTCAAAAGCACCATCTAGTGGTAAAATACTTTGAAAACATACTTTGAAAATGAACTCTGCCCTCTCCATATGGAGCTAGAACAGTGACAGTACGCTTTGAAACTGAAATTAAAAATTGGGCATAAAAAGGGAAACATGGGTACTGACAAAAAACAGGCATTAAAGGTGATGTATATGCAACTCCCCTTACCCTCCCCTCCATGCCAAAACACAAGGAACAGTGAAAGATAAAAAAGCGTAACATGACGAAAGGATATCATGTCCATCTAAAGACTGTCATCTCAAAAATGGATTCATTTTTCTGTGGAACTTTTTTCACTGCCGTTTCCTTTTTCAATGCCAACACTTAGTCTCTGGTCTCTCTCCATATACAACACTTGTGAAAACAAATAAATGAAATCATTTTTTTAAAAAAAGAGTAAAAATACAAAAATCAAAACATGAAAGCATCAGTTATCTTCGATCCATTTATTTACATTATTTTTCTTCTCCACCTATAAAAAAGTCATGCACTGAAGTACCAACAACTACAGCGTTTAAATGTAAACACGGTAAGAGACTCACCTACTGACCACAGAATAGATACTGTACAGATAAAAAAACATCATTGTGATCCCATCTCTTCACCATAATCACCAAGACATGTTTGGACTTTTCCCTGTTGGCCATGCAGATAGATTTACCTGCTGAGTTCTAAGACACTGAGCCTCTTCTATCAGTCGTCATGGGAGCGATTGGGGATACACATGGTGTATGGTACAAGAACAGCCTGTTCAATCTGTATGAGCAAACCCAGCACTGGCCCTTTATCCGGACCCAGTATTTCAGTAGAGTGTGGTACCTGTTGTGACCATGTTTGATCATTTAAGTCAATCGAAGTAACAAAACACAAAGGAGTCATTTGCGAGCAGCTGAGAATTACTGATTAAATGTCCTCTGAGCTCAGTGTTGACGTTCTGGAACTCAGGTGTGAACCGTTCAAGACATCAACACAGGGTGAAGTGGACCATTAAAACTATGCAGTAGTTTAAAAACATCATTCCAGACTGTTTCAACTTGGATCTCATTTGTATACTTTTGTCCATCATGTCTACTAGTTGTGACTTTGCACTCACCAAGTAAATAACGGAGATCTGTGAGCACAAAAAGAATCCCAGGAGGTGAAGACGAGCCGTCAGAAGATCACACTGATCCTGATTAGTTAAACGTCTTTCTCTAGAGGCTGGACTGGACTTGCTACTAATTCCTCATTGCACAGCACACTACAGTAAGTACAGCAGGTCAAAGCTGAAGCAGGAAGTGGGTGTCTGTAAACTGTGAAGGATGTTTTCTCTGTGAAACGGAGTTTGACTCAGACCTGCTCGTGTTGCTTTGATGATGTGGTTGTGTTCCCAGATCTCAGCGACTACACTGAGAGAATAACGTTTTCACTGGTAGAATAAAACTGTAATAACCTGGAATCATCATTTAAGTGATGAAAAGACTTGGGCAAATGGTCCTGTTGTGGTAGAATACATTTCTAGAGCTAATGTACATGCTCACTGAGCTATTTGTTTAAAATCACTGGATCAGGCATTCCAGTAATCCACTGATGCAGCCCCAAATCACTGGGAACAAGAGGCTCTCCATTCTGTCCAAGGACTGTGGCTTTCATCTAGGAAGGGTTTGTCAAGTTCACATTTAAAAAGTTAATGGTGAATTTTAGCTTTCATAAACAAAAAGGTAATTAAAAAATTCATATACAAATCTGTACAGTTGTGTCCATCTCGACACAGATGAGAGTGATGCGTTCCCAGCAGTCCTTTGTCAGAACAGGTATTTCCGACACGAGTCCGATCCACACCGACACTCCACTCGAATCCTCTTCTTGGGAGAGCTGGGGAGCCCTGCTACACTGAAGCTGGAGTCCATTTTAGTGCTTTCTGTGTCCACTGGATCAACTGGAAACAAACAGAAGGCTCAGTTGAAAAGCCAGTAACTTGACTTTGCTTGAACACAACCCCTTCACAGTATATAGACGACTAGCATGAGAAGCCACCAGCTGTGGGCCTGATGACGGAGAAGCCTCTATTTGTTATGGTGGAGTCAGCTGATATCCAGGCCAAGACTTCCTGTTGCATGCGCTGCTCATTGTTTACAGTCCCATTCATCTTGAGAAGAGAGACTGGAGTTAGAGTTAAGAGGTGACCGAATTGTTTCCAGTTTACAGGACAGACCGGTGGCCTCTTCTTCTCTCCACACGGACTGTTTACCTGCATTCAGCCAAAGACGGCTCGAACGTGACTGGTCAGACCGCTCCGACTACAAACACAAACCAAAATCTTGTCCCTTAGCATGAATGCAGAATCTGTGTAGAGATCAGACGGCTGGGAGTGTGATGGTGCCCTTTAATTCAGGAGTGTGGTGCACTATATTTGTCTAGATGACATACACATAACTTACCTAAACACTCAAACAAGTACATTTAGTTGCTCTTTAAACTCCACTAAAAACAACAAAACCCTGCTAATCTTGAAACTTGTACCATTGTGTCGAATGAAAGAAGTACAAGAATAGCATGTTGGCCTGTAGGGAACTGCGTGTTCTGACATGAACTTGTAATACCAGTGTCACTTCTTCCATTGTTGGAATTTAACTACAAGTACATGTACACATATTTTGTACTGAACTACAGATTTGAGTATTTCCATTTGAATCAGAGGTGAACGTTGTACTTTTTACTCCACTATATTTGTCTGACAGCTTCAGTTACTTTGCTTTTCATCCCATTAGTATTAGTAGCAGTACAGGATGGGAATACTTCTCCCAGCACAGTCTGTACTAGCAACACCATCAGGCTGTTTAGTGGAGGAAGGATCATATTGTGGTCAGCTTTATTTGAGCAAATACAGATCTATAAAATATGCCCTGACCGGTCCAGATACTGATCCTGAGGATCAGCTGGGCTCTATTCAGCTGCTTGTTGGATGACTCACATATCATTACTGTATGTGAGTGACTGCTGATTACATGATTACACAGGACTAGACTGTGACTAGAGATGAAGAGCAGCGGAGACACTGAAGCACATGAAACACCCAGCCATGTAACAACCCTCTGGTCGTCAAACACCGCTGCTTTGTATCGAACCGACGCTAAAGGGTACTCGGTGTCAAGACTCAGAGGTTTGACGACTCAGCGGGCTGAACACGCTGAGCGCTGTTGTTGGCTGAGGGTTACACCCCCACTGTGCCCAAAGGTTCTGACCCCACAAACAGCAAAATATAGATACACACTTCTAGTGGGACTATTTTCTATACAATGCTGCATATTGTACCTTTAATGCCAATGTTAAATCTGCTCAATCAATGACACCTACTTTGCATCTTGTAGTCAAAGGTGAGCTCCTCTCCTGCCCGAATAGCCCGTGTTGAAAATAAAGCGATTCTTGGGAGCCTCTCATCAATGTTGTCGATGAACACATTAAATACCTGCAGATTGGGGTTACACTGCAAAAACAACATGACATGTGTCAGGAGCTTAAAATTATGCTATGCTAATGAACATTAAAAACTGCGTATTTATAAAGTGTGTGTGCGGAGGAGAGGAGGAGCTATGCACACACACTGAAAGTTACACCATCAACAAGGTTGACATTGACTTGACTTCTATTATCTTAATTATTAATTATTGACTGTGTCTCATAAAGAAGGATTATGACAGGCCTTGTTTGAAAGCTTTGAGATGCACACAGGTACAGAGACCTGAACCTGAGTGTGGTCTGCCTGCAGTACAGTAGACAGTAGATTCTGTGCTCAGTCTGAAGACACTCACGCTGTGGTTCACAAAGTGGGAGATGTTGCCTTGGTGAGCTGCGTCCACCGTGTACACGTCCTCCACATAGTCCAGGTCAAACAGGTATGTGGAGCCCTGGCGGTCGTACACATGACCCCTCCTCTCTGCTTCATCGGTTGTGATGATCTGAAGCAAACGAAGCAGGACATGGACCAGTACCAGTCAGTTTAGGATACAACACAAAAGCAACAGTTGATTAAAAAAAGGCTTAGATACTCACTCCAGATATTTACTGGAAGTGTCAATATTAGCTCGCACAAGCTCAGCCACAGAAAATATCAATTTAAAAAAACAAAACAATGTTCAGAACCATCCATATAGAGAAGTATAGAACTAAAGTGGCATCAGCACTGGCCAAACATGGACACTGAATGACTAGAAAATGAAGGAGAGCAGCAGCACCAGCCAAAGAGATATTTAAACGCTGAGCAAATTAAGAAGAGCGGCTTGTTGTTGTTAAAGGAGAACAGCTGGTCCACCTTAAAAGGTCAGTCCGCCTTAAGTGAGCCTGAGCCACAATAGCCACAATTGCCGAAATGACGAATGACGAATTCAAGGCTTTAAAACGGCAGTCCAGACACCAATGGGTGACTTCACGGTGACTACGTCAGTCTATGGTCTTGAGGAGTTGTAGCATTTATCCGTTGACAAATAAAATATACACACACTGCACTGCTACGTTCACACGTATAACTTGCAGCTAACTTCATACTTTGCATAACTGCAGCTGGCAATAAATGACCACAGCACCACTGCATGCAAGGCACTCATCTTGCCAGTCAACGGTTATATAAATAAGACTCAAATACAAGTATTTTGATATGAAAATGCCTCTTTTAAAATCTATTTTCCCTCCCTGTAAAACTAAAAGTTTTTCGATAACTCATCTTGACGTTGGCTAGCAGTGCAATAGTAGTAGGTGTGTGTTTGGATGTGAAAACAAAGCATGTGATTGTTAATTCCTCCTCCTGATCTAATAGCATGAGTGAGAGAGAGCAACCAGCAGCTCCATAGCGTTTGTTCTTTGCAAAGCGTCCATGTCCTGTTTGGATTTTCCAGCAGTGGGGTTTAACCATTTACTGTAACTCTGTTCATTCTTACTACTTTTTTCATTTTGTGTCCTACCTTCTCTTGTCACACCCCAAGCTATAATGTTTTATGTCGTCAAGTACTTGGTTGATGATGCTAATTACAAAGTGTATTGTATCATCAAGCTTTAAATTGATTCATAATTAAAGATTTTTATCTAGTTTCAATAAATATGAAGATAATATGTTATGCACTAAAAGATGTTATTACAGATGTCCTCTCCCTTTGGACAGGATTTCTTCAGCCTCTCTTCACCCCAGCATGAACAAAATACTGGAGTTCACATGTGAGTGATGTGTGGTTCACCTGTTCACACAAAGTGATCAAGCAGCTCCATCAGTTCTGTAATATCAATATCTGTAATTGCTGGCTTCTATTTATTTGGTGCACTCTGCACATGTCTCACTGATGATAATGAAGCATGATGGGAAATGTTTTGACATACCAGAAGCAAACAAAAGAAGGGCTACAGTACAGTATATAGCCAATAGCAATCCATCTATAAAGGAGGATTGGCTTGGTCATACTACTACTACTACTTTAACATGACACTGTGTCAGCAGTGGCTGTGGTGGGGACATAAATGTCATCCTGTGGTCTTTAGATGAGTAAGCTGTATTAAGTCAAACAGTGAAAGATGACAGAACAGAATGACTGAAACCTGTTTCTGATCAGGTCCTACCTCTCCCACATACTCCATGATGAACGTGTTCTTCTTGATGTGCTGCAGTGTGCGGACACCCCATCCCCGGCCGTTCTCCGTTTTAAAGATGCACAGGTCGAACTGGATGCCCTTCTGCACCACTCTGTTAGGACAGTCGGGGCTACAGCTGCATCGGGAGTTACACTCGTATATGGGCTGTCCCGGCCGGACCCGGACCTGCCCCCTGTCATTGTAGGCCATGCGGTGCAGGGAGGCCCCAGGGCAGCAGCCATTTATGGGCTTCTCCAAACAGTTCTTACACTCACAGCCCACAGCCATCTCATCCAACACGATGCCCTGGCCTACTTTGTAGTTGTTGATGTATCTGAAGTTTTTTGGGGGGCCCTCAAGGTCCACTTCGTTCATGACATAAATGCGACCCGGGTGGTTGCGTGTCTGGTTCAAATGGGCCTCCCAGCGCTGCAGATGCTTACGAACTTTGGCTTTTTGGACGAGGAATGAGGCAACTTCCTTATCCAGTTTTTTAGGGGTGCAGCGTCTCTTGTGGCGCCTCAGCTCCTGATCCAGGTCAAAGTGGAACTGCTTCATCAGTTTGGGGCATTTGAGGTTCCTCTTGGGTTCCCAGGTGTTATCAGACTCTGGGAAGCCCTTCCACTTTACCAGGTAGAACTCCTCCTCCTGAAACACACCACTTCAATTAAGGGCAAAGATTGTATTCGTTCTCAATTCCATTGAATGCATCCTTCTTTATATCTGCACAGACAACAGTTGTTAGTGGTCTGACAACTCACAGCCCTAAACCAGCATGCCATGCTTAAGATATGACTACAATGATTCAAACTATTCCTATCAGACAAATCTTTGGTATTCACTATCTAATGAATTCCATCCCAGGCCTCTCGAGTGCATTGTTAATTCAGTTCTCTCCAGCTAGTCTTCATCTGCCTGTCAGCCCTCTGTGAGGGTGAAGGCGTACCAATTTCAAAGGTGTATATGGTGTGGCCTGAAACCTCAATGCACTTATCTCTCTGTGGCTGCTGAAAGTTGTAAACATGTAGACCAGTTCATTCTCTTTCTGAAAAACCTCCAGATAAAGCACTTTCTGATCTGCACTGTGTGACAGAATGCCACTTTCTGATCTCCTTCTACAAAGCTTGATTGGTTCCAGTCAGATGTCTGCTTCAATGGTCTTTCATGCGTTTAGCTAGCTTTACTAATAGATGGCATGTTGTTTAACAGAATGGAGAACAAAACGCTGTACAATGGTTCAACTAGACCGACAATTTAAAGGCAGAAAGAGACAAAGATCCTCTGAGCAACAGTTGAATACAAAGAGAAGAAATCAGCAGTCTTTGGTAAAACAAACTGGAAGCAGACTTAACTAGGAACAGCTTCCTGTTTCAGTGATGCATGGGTCAGGGGATCTTATTACTCACAATCACCTGACCCGTTAAGAGAGCTAATCCACACTGCCTAACAAATATATGCGTTAATCAACCACCTGAAATGTAGCACCATTACCAGGACTGAGGTCTGAGAGACAGAGACAAGCGGACTGGAGAGAGAGAGAGAGCAACAGAGAGAGGGGAAGAGAAGTTACTCAGAATGCTGTTTTGTAACTTTCTAACTTCACAATAGAGAGGCACTGTCCAGTGGACTACCGGAAAAGGTGCTTATTTTGGAAAAGGTATGTCTGGTAGTTAGTGGGGAGGGACAAAAACGTTTTGATCTAGTTTGGATTGTGCCGTTAATTAAACATATGATTTGATAGGTTTGTCAATTTCAAAGACAATCTTTGCACATCAAAACTGTAGTATAAGTATAAGACTGTGAAAATACACAATTACAGAGACCACACACAAAAAATCTGCGTAAGTGACGTCTCTGGCTACACTGCCTGTGTGTTTCATACCAGTATGTACGCACACAAACTTGCTCGGTCTTTTGCTTCCAGGGAGATAAAAAGAGTCGCTGGATAAAACACATTAGATCACGTTTCATTATGCATGGATATAGTTAAGTTATCAAGGCATCTTTTTATGTTCACTTTCATGTAGAGCGACCGTGGCTAAGTGGAGAGCAGGGCCGTCCTTCAATCAGATGATTGGGGGTTCGCTCAGCTAGTCACATGTCGATGTGTCCTTGAGCAAGACACTTAACCCCCAAAATTGCTCCCGTAGCTATGCCTCTGCTAAAATGACTGTAATGTAAAAGGTGTCGATTGTATTTGTGAAAGCCACCAATTATTCCACAAGCACAGGGCAACTCAAATGGCCTGAGCTGCAGGTGGTCCATCCGTCAGCTAGGATGTGGCAGGATTCTGATATTGTTCCTGATATTCAATCACCTGATTCAACCACGTTAATCAAATAGAACAGAATCTGTTAATACTGTGCATATTTCACAGTGTGCGATTCTGATTTAGTTTTTGCTCAGTGAACGCATGACTGTGCTGACACACACACATCTTTACCTCCTGCACACATGCATCCACTGTGAAAATGAAGGTAACACTTTCAGTTTGCATTGGCCAATTACGGTTGATTGTGAGCGTGTAGGAACTTCTGAATTATACAGTGGTTATTGCTGTAATAATAACACAGGGAAAAGTGTAATAACCGGTGGCTATATTTATGTTATTATCTTGAGCTGATTCAACTGTACAACAACTTTAAAGAAAGGAATACTTGTGGCCTGGACAGTGTCCAGAAGATAAGTCAATGTAACGTGTACAGGTTACGTAATGTCTTACCTGTCTTACCACAGGCCATGTACCATAGATGAGCTGCTGATGGGTAGTAAACAGTCACGTGTTATTACCTTCGTCCTCTTGTAGTCGCAGAGGAATTCCACATCAAACTCGTTGACGTTGGCTCTCTTCACTCCGAGCTGCTGACAGTAGAGCCTCTCTCTGCGACACAGCGCTTCCAGCTCATCCCAGGACATCTTCCACGGCACGCTGCAATCTGACACAGCAACTCCCTTTAACTAGGCGTACAGTGCAGTGCGGCTACACCAAACCCCACTTACACGTCAGTCGATTTAAGATGTCACTGCTCATTGCTGGAGCTGCAAAGCGATCTCACATGCCTATTTACATTGTCTGGAAGCATGGTTAATTCGGCCTGCATATAACACAATGAAGAGCGTTGTATCTCAATAAAATCTCATTTTCAATCTGATAACTCCGCGTTTTACCGCCAAACACGGCAGTAACGTTAGAGGATGACACCGAGTCGCAGCCGATGCCAGTCGTCAGCAATATAATCGTCCCACACATACACCTCACGGCAACATCAAATATTTGCCCATTACACATTAATACCATTCAAACATGTACGTGGCGCTGCATGGCGCGTGGAACTTAACAGTTTAGCCCGCAAACCACCCAGCCTGTCCCTAAAATGTAAGCGCCAAACTAACTAATTCCGTTATTAAGTAACGTTATTATTTCCAAGCTTATTCAAAGTTGATCTGAATTCACAAGCGTATAATGTCCCCACTAAAGAGGCTGCGTTAAACAGCATGGACTTCGGACAATAACTTGGCTTCTTGGAGTCACCTATTGTACAATTCCACCGCTCTCGTTCATGTTACGTGAAGTCCAAGGCAAAAGAGCGTGCATATTTGGGGTCTTTAAAAGGTTTACGCTCATATATTACCAAATAACAAAAGTAAACAAACGTATAATGGAATATAAAATCATATGTAGTCCTCATGAGTTACCTTTCAAATTTTCCGCCATGTTTTCCACACAGCCGCCAAAATAGGATAAACTACATTGGTGGGGAGGATCCTGCTACAGAGTAGCCTGTAGCGGTTGCTGATTGGAGGAGCATCAAATATCAGCCCTCTCATTGGTTCAGATGTAGTCAGGAGGGTCGGCCGAAAGAGATTTCTTACGGAGCTAACGCTAGTTGAATTCACCAAGACATTACGAACCTCCGAAGTTACGACGTTCTGCCTGCGGTTGTTTGTTGATAAGCGGAAACATGAGGCAGGCTTGGGCGGGCTACATACACATTGTAGGCGTAACTACACAGCATAGCACAGTTCTCCTTCCTCACAACAGAAGAAAAGTCAGAACTAGAAAATTGCCTAATGCGACGTTCAAATCCTCCATCCGGTTGAATAACAAGTCTCCCTTTAAATGCCATAATACCTGTTCAGGTAAAACTTCGGTTTCAGCCTACTTCACCTGAAAACGCTGATTTATGTTGGAAAACAAAGCCGGTGCAGGAGGTCGCCGACCCGGGGCATTGGGGAGGCATCAACGCGTGACATGTCATTCACCTTGTCCACACAAAACTGTATAGACCCAGTTACGTCCCCTTTTCTATTAGTCTATCCCAGGGGTCTCAAACTCATCTTCACTCTGGGCCACATCAGCATCACGGTTTCCCTCAAAGGGCCGGTCGTAAATGTAAGACAGTGTAAATGTAACTACTCCTAACATATTGGTAAATAACCGTCTCTGCATTTGATTATTGTTTAGTCAAGTGTAAAAATATTGTACATGCATTTATATAAATGTAAAAATATATTTCAGCACATTTCTGTTATTATAACTTAAATCCTTTTAATTTAGGGGTAATAAACCCACATTACCAGTGGCGGCTGGTCAATAATAATAATAAATTATACAAATTGTCAATATTTGTGTGTTTGAACTATGGAATGTACCCAGTAATATGTGTAAAATATGATATCTGCGCAAAATATATGCTTTTCCTGCTCGTGCCCTCCGCCTGTGTGCACGACACGTCTCAGAACGCGCAGCTAGGGGGCCAAATCGTTTTGGCCCAAAAGAGGCGGGTCTATGAAGCAGTTTAGCCAATTGCTGATTAAAGATATAAATGAGTGACATACAATTTAGCCAATCAGCGCCCTCAAATAGATTCAGCTAGGCGGGCCAAAACGATTTGGCCCGCCTAGCTGCGCGTTCTCATCAGGAGAAGTCTCTACAGGCGAGCGCGAGCGCCAGCACGAGCACTACACCTCCAAGTCTCGTTTGAGAGGAGAACTTTAGCGGAGATTCTGCAGACCAAAGAGCTGATCCCAGATCAGCCTGACCCCACAATCAGACAGCAGACTAGCGGGAAAGGGAAGCAGTACATGCGAAGCTTCTCTACTGTACACCAGACAGGTTTGGCTAGCAAGATGACGTCATGCTAATAACTTATTTAGCTTTTTAAAACAACGGGGACAGATCCAGGATGACAGTTAGGGAGTGAGGGATGAGGAGGTAAGGAAACATGAGAACACCAGGACACACATGGAGAACTCTGTCAAGCTACATATTAGGCAAAGTGAACATCTTTTCTTCTGCATAGTTGTCCTCAGTCTCATCTGCTTAAGTTGGTCATGGAGGCATCAACATTTAATTGAGATGGTAAATTAACAGTGAAAACTCATCATAGCTTAATTTAACATCAGTATTCATAATTACACTTCATGTTTACTTCTCCTGATCTTTACCTCCTATAAAAAGGTCCATAGGGGCATCTCAATAAATAAACATGTTAAATTATATTATATTATATTATATAAGTGTTATTTACTGTTTTTTTTGGGTTGGAATAAATATTAAATATTTAACTGCAAAGTAGTAATGCGTGTTAGATACTTTAATTGTTTTGCATTAAATCATACTGGGATGTTTGCTGAAATTGATAGGATGGCCCTACCTAGAAAATGTTCCACCAGCCACCACTGCTGTGATCTATACACACCTCTGCATTAGCAACCTGCTGAAATGAAGGTACAGGCACCTTAACACCCTCATTACTTCAGGGTTATTGGGAGCAACGTGGGACTGTTGGGACTGTTAGTACACTGGCTGTGGTCATCACAGTGAACAGTGTGTACAGTGTGATGAGAGGGCATGTGAGCCCTTGTTGCTGTAGTTCATCTCATGGAGCAGAGGCTGCATTTAGCATACCCTGCCTTATCAATGTATTTAAAACACCGTGACAGCAGGAAGCTGTACTGCTCTCCCTTCACATCTGTCCACCTTTATCCAGGCCCAGCTCCACTCACAGCTCAGCCCTGCATCAAGCTGCGCTACACACCCAGCCTCCTCTCCCTGAAGCTCTTTGACCTCATCATCCTCCTCCGCGAATCGCCACCTTAACGTTGTGGAGGAGTTTGAGTGGCTCAGTGATCCTGGGAGCTATGTTGTCCGGGGCATTAGCCCCTGGTAGGGTCTCCCAAGGCAAACAGGTCTCGGGGGAGAGCCCAGACTAAGAGCGGTTCAAACGACCCTAATGATAAGCGGCCCACGGACTTTAGCCACCTTGCCCGGACCAGGGAAACCGGGGAACCCTCCCGGAGCCAGACCCAGGAGGGGAGCTCGTCGGCGAGCGTCTGGTGGCCGGGCCTTCGCCCATGGGGCCCGGTCGGGCTCAGCCCGAATAAACAGCACGGAGCAGCCACCCTGTGGACCCACCACCCGCAGGGGCAAGCATCGGGGTCGGGTGCAATGCAGACCGGGCGGTGGGTCAGGCGGGAGGCCTGGGTGAGCCGATCGCTGGCAGCATAGACTAGCTCTAGGGACGTGGAAGGTGGTGCAGGAGGTGGAGCGATACCAGCTAGATATAGTTGGACTCACCTCCACACACAGCGCTGGCTCTGGAACCAAGCTCCTGGAGAGAGGTTGGACTTTGTCCTTTTCCGGAGTTGCCCAGGGTGAGAGGCGCCGGGCGGGAGTGGGGATACTCACGAGCCCCCGGCTGAGCGCCGCTGTGTTGGAGTTCTCCCCGGAGAATGAGAGGGTCGCCTCCCTGCGCCTAAGAGTTGCGGGGAGCAAGGCTCTGACTGTGGTTTGTTGCTTACGCACCAAACAGCAGTTCAGAGTATCCGGCCTTCTTGGAGTCAGTGGGAGGGGTCCTGGAAAGGGCGCCACCTACCGACTCCATAGTTCTCCTGGGGGACTTCAATGCTCACGTGGGCAATGACGGAGAAACCTGGCGGGGGGTGATTGGGAGGAACGGCTTGCCCGATCTGAACCCGAATGGTGTCTCGTTATTGGACTTCTGTGCTTGCCACGGTTTGGCCATAACGAACACCATGTTCGAACATAAGGTGTAGTGAGGGTGAACTGGGAACGTCTGGCGGAGGACCCTGTCCGGGAGGTCTTTAACTCCCACCTCCGGAAGAACTTCTCTCACATCCCGAGGGAGGTTGGGGACATGGAATCCGAATGGACCATGTTCAAAGCCTCTATTGTGGACGCGGCCGCTAGGAGCTGTGGCCGGAAGGTCATCGGTGCCTGTCGTGGCGGCAACCCGAGAACCCGGTGGTGGACACCGGAGGTGAGGGAAGCCGTCAAGCTGAAGAAGGAGACCTTCAAGGCCTGGTTGGCCCAGGGGTCTCCCGAAGCAGCTGACAGGTACCGGCAGGCCAGAAGGGCTGCAGCTGCGGTGGTCGCGAATGCTAAAACTCGGGCATGGGAGGAGTTCGGGGAGGCCATGGAGAAGGACTTTCGGTTGGCCTCAAGGAGGTTCTGGCAAACCATCCGACGGCTCAGGAAGGGAAAGCAGGGCTTACCCCAGGCTGTTCTCAGCAGGGGGGGGGGGGGGGGGGGGG